>NW_026904073.1:0-167861 GCF_024500275.1 Phycodurus eques | reverse complement strand
AAAAAGTGTACAGCCAAGGCGCTGGGAAGCGTTTTTAAGCAATAAAAAACTGCAAATGTGTGTAAAACTCCAACCAAAGCTTTTGGATGCAAAAAACTGCCTGTAACTAGTATAAAGGGCAGAGTTCTACTCGAAATAGCCAGAGATTTTAGTGGGAAAGCATCCTTTTTGAAGTTATGAGTCAAAATAGAAAACGTGTACAGCAGGCGCTGGGAAGCGTTTTTAAGCAATAAAAAACTGCAAATGTGTGTAAAACTCCAACCAAAGCTTTTGGATGCAAAAAACTGCCTGTAACTAGTATAAAGGGCAGAGTTCTACTCGAAATAGCCAGAGATTTTAGTGGGAAAGCATCCTTTTTGAAGTTATGAGTCAAAATAGAAAACGTGTACAGCAGGCGCTGGGAAGCGTTTTTAAGCAATAAAAAACTGCAAATGTGTGTAAAACTCCAACCAAAGCTTTTGGATGCAAAAAACTGCCTGTAACTAGTATAAAGGGCAGAGTTCTACTCTAAATAGCCAGAGATTTTAGTGGGAAAGCATCCTTTTTGAAGTTATGAGTCAAAATAAAAAAAAGTGTACAGCCAGGCGCTGGGAAGCGTTTTTAAGCAATAAAAAACTGCAAATGTGTGTAAAACTCCAACCAAAGCTTTTGGATGCAAAAAACTGCCTGTAACTAGTATAAAGGGCAGAGTTCTACTCTAAATAGCCAGAGATTTTAGTGGGAAAGCATCCTTTTTGAAGTTATGAGTCAAAATAGAAAACGTGTACAGCCAGGCGCTGGGAAGCGTTTTTAAGCAATAAAAAACTGCAAATGTGTGTAAAACTCCAACCAAAGCTTTTGGATGCAAAAAACTGCCTGTAACTAGTATAAAGGGCAGAGTTCTACTCTAAATAGCCAGAGATTTTAGTGGGAAAGCATCCTTTTTGAAGTTATGAGTCAAAATAGAAAACGTGTACAGCAAGGCGCTGGGAAGCGTTTTTAAGCAATAAAAAACTGCAAATGTGTGTAAAACTCCAACCAAAGCTTTTGGATGCAAAAAACTGCCTGTAACTAGTATAAAGGGCAGAGTTCTACTCTAAATAGCCAGAGATTTTAGTGGGAAAGCATCCTTTTTGAAGTTATGAGTCAAAATAGAAAACGTGTACAGCAAGGCGCTGGGAAGCGTTTTTAAGCAATAAAAAACTGCAAATGTGTGTAAAACTCCAACCAAAGCTTTTGGATGCAAAAAACTGCCTGTAACTAGTATAAAGGGCAGAGTTCTACTCTAAATAGCCAGAGATTTTAGTGGGAAAGCATCCTTTTTGAAGTTATGAGTCAAAATAGAAAAACGTGTACAGCCAAGGCGCTGGGAAGCGTTTTTAAGCAATAAAAAACTGCAAATGTGTGTAAAACTCCAACCAAAGCTTTTGGATGCAAAAAACTGCCTGTAACTAGTATAAAGGGCAGAGTTCTACTCGAAATAGCCAGAGATTTTAGTGGGAAAGCATCCTTTTTGAAGTTATGAGTCAAAATAGAAAACGTGTACAGCAAGGCGCTGGGAAGCGTTTTTAAGCAATAAAAAACTGCAAATGTGTGTAAAACTCCAACCAAAGCTTTTGGATGCAAAAAACTGCCTGTAACTAGTATAAAGGGCAGAGTTCTACTCGAAATAGCCAGAGATTTTAGTGGGAAAGCATCCTTTTTGAAGTTATGAGTCAAAATAGAAAACGTGTACAGCAGGCGCTGGGAAGCGTTTTTAAGCAATAAAAAACTGCAAATGTGTGTAAAACTCCAACCAAAGCTTTTGGATGCAAAAAACTGCCTGTAACTAGTATAAAGGGCAGAGTTCTACTCGAAATAGCCAGAGATTTTAGTGGGAAAGCATCCTTTTTGAAGTTATGAGTCAAAATAGAAAACGTGTACAGCAGGCGCTGGGAAGCGTTTTTAAGCAATAAAAAACTGCAAATGTGTGTAAAACTCCAACCAAAGCTTTTGGATGCAAAAAACTGCCTGTAACTAGTATAAAGGGCAGAGTTCTACTCTAAATAGCCAGAGATTTTAGTGGGAAAGCATCCTTTTTGAAGTTATGAGTCAAAATAGAAAACGTGTACAGCCAGGCGCTGGGAAGCGTTTTTAAGCAATAAAAAACTGCAAATGTGTGTAAAACTCCAACCAAAGCTTTTGGATGCAAAAAACTGCCTGTAACTAGTATAAAGGGCAGAGTTCTACTCTAAATAGCCAGAGATTTTAGTGGGAAAGCATCCTTTTTGAAGTTATGAGTCAAAATAGAAAACGTGTACAGCAGGCGCTGGGAAGCGTTTTTAAGCAATAAAAAACTGCAAATGTGTGTAAAACTCCAACCAAAGCTTTTGGATGCAAAAAACTGCCTGTAACTAGTATAAAGGGCAGAGTTCTACTCTAAATAGCCAGAGATTTTAGTGGGAAAGCATCCTTTTTGAAGTTATGAGTCAAAATAGAAAACGTGTACAGCAAGGCGCTGGGAAGCGTTTTTAAGCAATAAAAAACTGCAAATGTGTGTAAAACTCCAACCAAAGCTTTTGGATGCAAAAAACTGCCTGTAACTAGTATAAAGGGCAGAGTTCTACTCTAAATAGCCAGAGATTTTAGTGGGAAAGCATCCTTTTTGAAGTTATGAGTCAAAATAGAAAACGTGTACAGCAGGCGCTGGGAAGCGTTTTTAAGCAATAAAAAACTGCAAATGTGTGTAAAACTCCAACCAAAGCTTTTGGATGCAAAAAACTGCCTGTAACTAGTATAAAGGGCAGAGTTCTACTCTAAATAGCCAGAGATTTTAGTGGGAAAGCATCCTTTTTGAAGTTATGAGTCAAAATAGAAAACGTGTACAGCCAAGGCGCTGGGAAGCGTTTTTAAGCAATAAAAAACTGCAAATGTGTGTAAAACTCCAACCAAAGCTTTTGGATGCAAAAAACTGCCTGTAACTAGTATAAAGGGCAGAGTTCTACTCTAAATAGCCAGAGATTTTAGTGGGAAAGCATCCTTTTTGAAGTTATGAGTCAAAATAGAAAACGTGTACAGCAGGCGCTGGGAAGCGTTTTTAAGCAATAAAAAACTGCAAATGTGTGTAAAACTCCAACCAAAGCTTTTGGATGCAAAAAACTGCCTGTAACTAGTATAAAGGGCAGAGTTCTACTCTAAATAGCCAGAGATTTTAGTGGGAAAGCATCCTTTTTGAAGTTATGAGTCAAAATAGAAAACGTGTACAGCAGGCGCTGGGAAGCGTTTTTAAGCAATAAAAAACTGCAAATGTGTGTAAAACTCCAACCAAAGCTTTTGGATGCAAAAAACTGCCTGTAACTAGTATAAAGGGCAGAGTTCTACTCTAAATAGCCAGAGATTTTAGTGGGAAAGCATCCTTTTTGAAGTTATGAGTCAAAATAGAAAACGTGTACAGCAGGCGCTGGGAAGCGTTTTTAAGCAATAAAAAACTGCAAATGTGTGTAAAACTCCAACCAAAGCTTTTGGATGCAAAAAACTGCCTGTAACTAGTATAAAGGGCAGAGTTCTACTCTAAATAGCCAGAGATTTTAGTGGGAAAGCATCCTTTTTGAAGTTATGAGTCAAAATAGAAAACGTGTACAGCAGGCGCTGGGAAGCGTTTTTAAGCAATAAAAAACTGCAAATGTGTGTAAAACTCCAACCAAAGCTTTTGGATGCAAAAAACTGCCTGTAACTAGTATAAAGGGCAGAGTTCTACTCGAAATAGCCAGAGATTTTAGTGGGAAAGCATCCTTTTTGAAGTTATGAGTCAAAATAGAAAACGTGTACAGCAGGCGCTGGGAAGCGTTTTTAAGCAATAAAAAACTGCAAATGTGTGTAAAACTCCAACCAAAGCTTTTGGATGCAAAAAACTGCCTGTAACTAGTATAAAGGGCAGAGTTCTACTCTAAATAGCCAGAGATTTTAGTGGGAAAGCATCCTTTTTGAAGTTATGAGTCAAAATAGAAAACGTGTACAGCAGGCGCTGGGAAGCGTTTTTAAGCAATAAAAAACTGCAAATGTGTGTAAAACTCCAACCAAAGCTTTTGGATGCAAAAAACTGCCTGTAACTAGTATAAAGGGCAGAGTTCTACTCGAAATAGCCAGAGATTTTAGTGGGAAAGCATCCTTTTTGAAGTTATGAGTCAAAATAGAAAACGTGTACAGCAGGCGCTGGGAAGCGTTTTTAAGCAATAAAAAACTGCAAATGTGTGTAAAACTCCAACCAAAGCTTTTGGATGCAAAAAACTGCCTGTAACTAGTATAAAGGGCAGAGTTCTACTCTAAATAGCCAGAGATTTTAGTGGGAAAGCATCCTTTTTGAAGTTATGAGTCAAAATAGAAAACGTGTACAGCAGGCGCTGGGAAGCGTTTTTAAGCAATAAAAAACTGCAAATGTGTGTAAAACTCCAACCAAAGCTTTTGGATGCAAAAAACTGCCTGTAACTAGTATAAAGGGCAGAGTTCTACTCTAAATAGCCAGAGATTTTAGTGGGAAAGCATCCTTTTTGAAGTTATGAGTCAAAATAGAAAACGTGTACAGCAGGCGCTGGGAAGCGTTTTTAAGCAATAAAAAACTGCAAATGTGTGTAAAACTCCAACCAAAGCTTTTGGATGCAAAAAACTGCCTGTAACTAGTATAAAGGGCAGAGTTCTACTCTAAATAGCCAGAGATTTTAGTGGGAAAGCATCCTTTTTGAAGTTATGAGTCAAAATAGAAAACGTGTACAGCAAGGCGCTGGGAAGCGTTTTTAAGCAATAAAAAACTGCAAATGTGTGTAAAACTCCAACCAAAGCTTTTGGATGCAAAAAACTGCCTGTAACTAGTATAAAGGGCAGAGTTCTACTCTAAATAGCCAGAGATTTTAGTGGGAAAGCATCCTTTTTGAAGTTATGAGTCAAAATAGAAAACGTGTACAGCAGGCGCTGGGAAGCGTTTTTAAGCAATAAAAAACTGCAAATGTGTGTAAAACTCCAACCAAAGCTTTTGGATGCAAAAAACTGCCTGTAACTAGTATAAAGGGCAGAGTTCTACTCTAAATAGCCAGAGATTTTAGTGGGAAAGCATCCTTTTTGAAGTTATGAGTCAAAATAGAAAACGTGTACAGCAGGCGCTGGGAAGCGTTTTTAAGCAATAAAAAACTGCAAATGTGTGTAAAACTCCAACCAAAGCTTTTGGATGCAAAAAAACTGCCTGTAACTAGTATAAAGGGCAGAGTTCTACTCGAAATAGCCAGAGATTTTAGTGGGAAAGCATCCTTTTTGAAGTTATGAGTCAAAATAGAAAACGTGTACAGCAGGCGCTGGGAAGCGTTTTTAAGCAATAAAAAACTGCAAATGTGTGTAAAACTCCAACCAAAGCTTTTGGATGCAAAAAACTGCCTGTAACTAGTATAAAGGGCAGAGTTCTACTCTAAATAGCCAGAGATTTTAGTGGGAAAGCATCCTTTTTGAAGTTATGAGTCAAAATAGAAAACGTGTACAGCAGGCGCTGGGAAGCGTTTTTAAGCAATAAAAAACTGCAAATGTGTGTAAAACTCCAACCAAAGCTTTTGGATGCAAAAAACTGCCTGTAACTAGTATAAAGGGCAGAGTTCTACTCGAAATAGCCAGAGATTTTAGTGGGAAAGCATCCTTTTTGAAGTTATGAGTCAAAATAGAAAACGTGTACAGCAGGCGCTGGGAAGCGTTTTTAAGCAATAAAAAACTGCAAATGTGTGTAAAACTCCAACCAAAGCTTTTGGATGCAAAAAACTGCCTGTAACTAGTATAAAGGGCAGAGTTCTACTCTAAATAGCCAGAGATTTTAGTGGGAAAGCATCCTTTTTGAAGTTATGAGTCAAAATAGAAAACGTGTACAGCAGGCGCTGGGAAGCGTTTTTAAGCAATAAAAAACTGCAAATGTGTGTAAAACTCCAACCAAAGCTTTTGGATGCAAAAAACTGCCTGTAACTAGTATAAAGGGCAGAGTTCTACTCTAAATAGCCAGAGATTTTAGTGGGAAAGCATCCTTTTTGAAGTTATGAGTCAAAATAGAAAACGTGTACAGCAGGCGCTGGGAAGCGTTTTTAAGCAATAAAAAACTGCAAATGTGTGTAAAACTCCAACCAAAGCTTTTGGATGCAAAAAACTGCCTGTAACTAGTATAAAGGGCAGAGTTCTACTCGAAATAGCCAGAGATTTTAGTGGGAAAGCATCCTTTTTGAAGTTATGAGTCAAAATAGAAAACGTGTACAGCAGGCGCTGGGAAGCGTTTTTAAGCAATAAAAAACTGCAAATGTGTGTAAAACTCCAACCAAAGCTTTTGGATGCAAAAAACTGCCTGTAACTAGTATAAAGGGCAGAGTTCTACTCTAAATAGCCAGAGATTTTAGTGGGAAAGCATCCTTTTTGAAGTTATGAGTCAAAATAGAAAACGTGTACAGCAGGCGCTGGGAAGCGTTTTTAAGCAATAAAAAACTGCAAATGTGTGTAAAACTCCAACCAAAGCTTTTGGATGCAAAAAACTGCCTGTAACTAGTATAAAGGGCAGAGTTCTACTCTAAATAGCCAGAGATTTTAGTGGGAAAGCATCCTTTTTGAAGTTATGAGTCAAAATAGAAAACGTGTACAGCCAAGGCGCTGGGAAGCGTTTTTAAGCAATAAAAAACTGCAAATGTGTGTAAAACTCCAACCAAAGCTTTTGGATGCAAAAAACTGCCTGTAACTAGTATAAAGGGCAGAGTTCTACTCTAAATAGCCAGAGATTTTAGTGGGAAAGCATCCTTTTTGAAGTTATGAGTCAAAATAGAAAACGTGTACAGCAGGCGCTGGGAAGCGTTTTTAAGCAATAAAAAACTGCAAATGTGTGTAAAACTCCAACCAAAGCTTTTGGATGCAAAAAACTGCCTGTAACTAGTATAAAGGGCAGAGTTCTACTCGAAATAGCCAGAGATTTTAGTGGGAAAGCATCCTTTTTGAAGTTATGAGTCAAAATAGAAAACGTGTACAGCAGGCGCTGGGAAGCGTTTTTAAGCAATAAAAAACTGCAAATGTGTGTAAAACTCCAACCAAAGCTTTTGGATGCAAAAAACTGCCTGTAACTAGTATAAAGGGCAGAGTTCTACTCTAAATAGCCAGAGATTTTAGTGGGAAAGCATCCTTTTTGAAGTTATGAGTCAAAATAGAAAACGTGTACAGCCAAGGCGCTGGGAAGCGTTTTTAAGCAATAAAAAACTGCAAATGTGTGTAAAACTCCAACCAAAGCTTTTGGATGCAAAAAACTGCCTGTAACTAGTATAAAGGGCAGAGTTCTACTCTAAATAGCCAGAGATTTTAGTGGGAAAGCATCCTTTTTGAAGTTATGAGTCAAAATAGAAAACGTGTACAGCAGGCGCTGGGAAGCGTTTTTAAGCAATAAAAAACTGCAAATGTGTGTAAAACTCCAACCAAAGCTTTTGGATGCAAAAAACTGCCTGTAACTAGTATAAAGGGCAGAGTTCTACTCTAAATAGCCAGAGATTTTAGTGGGAAAGCATCCTTTTTGAAGTTATGAGTCAAAATAGAAAACGTGTACAGCAGGCGCTGGGAAGCGTTTTTAAGCAATAAAAAACTGCAAATGTGTGTAAAACTCCAACCAAAGCTTTTGGATGCAAAAAACTGCCTGTAACTAGTATAAAGGGCAGAGTTCTACTCTAAATAGCCAGAGATTTTAGTGGGAAAGCATCCTTTTTGAAGTTATGAGTCAAAATAGAAAACGTGTACAGCAGGCGCTGGGAAGCGTTTTTAAGCAATAAAAAACTGCAAATGTGTGTAAAACTCCAACCAAAGCTTTTGGATGCAAAAAACTGCCTGTAACTAGTATAAAGGGCAGAGTTCTACTCTAAATAGCCAGAGATTTTAGTGGGAAAGCATCCTTTTTGAAGTTATGAGTCAAAATAGAAAACGTGTACAGCAGGCGCTGGGAAGCGTTTTTAAGCAATAAAAAACTGCAAATGTGTGTAAAACTCCAACCAAAGCTTTTGGATGCAAAAAACTGCCTGTAACTAGTATAAAGGGCAGAGTTCTACTCTAAATAGCCAGAGATTTTAGTGGGAAAGCATCCTTTTTGAAGTTATGAGTCAAAATAGAAAACGTGTACAGCAGGCGCTGGGAAGCGTTTTTAAGCAATAAAAAACTGCAAATGTGTGTAAAACTCCAACCAAAGCTTTTGGATGCAAAAAACTGCCTGTAACTAGTATAAAGGGCAGAGTTCTACTCTAAATAGCCAGAGATTTTAGTGGGAAAGCATCCTTTTTGAAGTTATGAGTCAAAATAGAAAACGTGTACAGCCAGGCGCTGGGAAGCGTTTTTAAGCAATAAAAAACTGCAAATGTGTGTAAAACTCCAACCAAAGCTTTTGGATGCAAAAAACTGCCTGTAACTAGTATAAAGGGCAGAGTTCTACTCGAAATAGCCAGAGATTTTAGTGGGAAAGCATCCTTTTTGAAGTTATGAGTCAAAATAGAAAACGTGTACAGCAGGCGCTGGGAAGCGTTTTTAAGCAATAAAAAACTGCAAATGTGTGTAAAACTCCAACCAAAGCTTTTGGATGCAAAAAACTGCCTGTAACTAGTATAAAGGGCAGAGTTCTACTCGAAATAGCCAGAGATTTTAGTGGGAAAGCATCCTTTTTGAAGTTATGAGTCAAAATAGAAAACGTGTACAGCAGGCGCTGGGAAGCGTTTTTAAGCAATAAAAAACTGCAAATGTGTGTAAAACTCCAACCAAAGCTTTTGGATGCAAAAAACTGCCTGTAACTAGTATAAAGGGCAGAGTTCTACTCTAAATAGCCAGAGATTTTAGTGGGAAAGCATCCTTTTTGAAGTTATGAGTCAAAATAGAAAAACGTGTACAGCAGGCGCTGGGAAGCGTTTTTAAGCAATAAAAAACTGCAAATGTGTGTAAAACTCCAACCAAAGCTTTTGGATGCAAAAAACTGCCTGTAACTAGTATAAAGGGCAGAGTTCTACTCTAAATAGCCAGAGATTTTAGTGGGAAAGCATCCTTTTTGAAGTTATGAGTCAAAATAGAAAACGTGTACAGCCAGGCGCTGGGAAGCGTTTTTAAGCAATAAAAAACTGCAAATGTGTGTAAAACTCCAACCAAAGCTTTTGGATGCAAAAAACTGCCTGTAACTAGTATAAAGGGCAGAGTTCTACTCTAAATAGCCAGAGATTTTAGTGGGAAAGCATCCTTTTTGAAGTTATGAGTCAAAATAGAAAACGTGTACAGCAGGCGCTGGGAAGCGTTTTTAAGCAATAAAAAACTGCAAATGTGTGTAAAACTCCAACCAAAGCTTTTGGATGCAAAAAACTGCCTGTAACTAGTATAAAGGGCAGAGTTCTACTCTAAATAGCCAGAGATTTTAGTGGGAAAGCATCCTTTTTGAAGTTATGAGTCAAAATAGAAAACGTGTACAGCAGGCGCTGGGAAGCGTTTTTAAGCAATAAAAAACTGCAAATGTGTGTAAAACTCCAACCAAAGCTTTTGGATGCAAAAAACTGCCTGTAACTAGTATAAAGGGCAGAGTTCTACTCTAAATAGCCAGAGATTTTAGTGGGAAAGCATCCTTTTTGAAGTTATGAGTCAAAATAGAAAACGTGTACAGCAGGCGCTGGGAAGCGTTTTTAAGCAATAAAAAACTGCAAATGTGTGTAAAACTCCAACCAAAGCTTTTGGATGCAAAAAACTGCCTGTAACTAGTATAAAGGGCAGAGTTCTACTCGAAATAGCCAGAGATTTTAGTGGGAAAGCATCCTTTTTGAAGTTATGAGTCAAAATAGAAAACGTGTACAGCAGGCGCTGGGAAGCGTTTTTAAGCAATAAAAAACTGCAAATGTGTGTAAAACTCCAACCAAAGCTTTTGGATGCAAAAAACTGCCTGTAACTAGTATAAAGGGCAGAGTTCTACTCTAAATAGCCAGAGATTTTAGTGGGAAAGCATCCTTTTTGAAGTTATGAGTCAAAATAGAAAACGTGTACAGCAAGGCGCTGGGAAGCGTTTTTAAGCAATAAAAAACTGCAAATGTGTGTAAAACTCCAACCAAAGCTTTTGGATGCAAAAAACTGCCTGTAACTAGTATAAAGGGCAGAGTTCTACTCTAAATAGCCAGAGATTTTAGTGGGAAAGCATCCTTTTTGAAGTTATGAGTCAAAATAGAAAACGTGTACAGCAGGCGCTGGGAAGCGTTTTTAAGCAATAAAAAACTGCAAATGTGTGTAAAACTCCAACCAAAGCTTTTGGATGCAAAAAACTGCCTGTAACTAGTATAAAGGGCAGAGTTCTACTCTAAATAGCCAGAGATTTTAGTGGGAAAGCATCCTTTTTGAAGTTATGAGTCAAAATAGAAAACGTGTACAGCAGGCGCTGGGAAGCGTTTTTAAGCAATAAAAAACTGCAAATGTGTGTAAAACTCCAACCAAAGCTTTTGGATGCAAAAAACTGCCTGTAACTAGTATAAAGGGCAGAGTTCTACTCTAAATAGCCAGAGATTTTAGTGGGAAAGCATCCTTTTTGAAGTTATGAGTCAAAATAGAAAACGTGTACAGCAGGCGCTGGGAAGCGTTTTTAAGCAATAAAAAACTGCAAATGTGTGTAAAACTCCAACCAAAGCTTTTGGATGCAAAAAACTGCCTGTAACTAGTATAAAGGGCAGAGTTCTACTCTAAATAGCCAGAGATTTTAGTGGGAAAGCATCCTTTTTGAAGTTATGAGTCAAAATAGAAAACGTGTACAGCAGGCGCTGGGAAGCGTTTTTAAGCAATAAAAAACTGCAAATGTGTGTAAAACTCCAACCAAAGCTTTTGGATGCAAAAAACTGCCTGTAACTAGTATAAAGGGCAGAGTTCTACTCGAAATAGCCAGAGATTTTAGTGGGAAAGCATCCTTTTTGAAGTTATGAGTCAAAATAGAAAACGTGTACAGCAGGCGCTGGGAAGCGTTTTTAAGCAATAAAAAACTGCAAATGTGTGTAAAACTCCAACCAAAGCTTTTGGATGCAAAAAACTGCCTGTAACTAGTATAAAGGGCAGAGTTCTACTCTAAATAGCCAGAGATTTTAGTGGGAAAGCATCCTTTTTGAAGTTATGAGTCAAAATAGAAAACGTGTACAGCAAGGCGCTGGGAAGCGTTTTTAAGCAATAAAAAACTGCAAATGTGTGTAAAACTCCAACCAAAGCTTTTGGATGCAAAAAACTGCCTGTAACTAGTATAAAGGGCAGAGTTCTACTCTAAATAGCCAGAGATTTTAGTGGGAAAGCATCCTTTTTGAAGTTATGAGTCAAAATAGAAAACGTGTACAGCAGGCGCTGGGAAGCGTTTTTAAGCAATAAAAAACTGCAAATGTGTGTAAAACTCCAACCAAAGCTTTTGGATGCAAAAAACTGCCTGTAACTAGTATAAAGGGCAGAGTTCTACTCTAAATAGCCAGAGATTTTAGTGGGAAAGCATCCTTTTTGAAGTTATGAGTCAAAATAGAAAACGTGTACAGCAGGCGCTGGGAAGCGTTTTTAAGCAATAAAAAACTGCAAATGTGTGTAAAACTCCAACCAAAGCTTTTGGATGCAAAAAACTGCCTGTAACTAGTATAAAGGGCAGAGTTCTACTCTAAATAGCCAGAGATTTTAGTGGGAAAGCATCCTTTTTGAAGTTATGAGTCAAAATAGAAAACGTGTACAGCCAAGGCGCTGGGAAGCGTTTTTAAGCAATAAAAAACTGCAAATGTGTGTAAAACTCCAACCAAAGCTTTTGGATGCAAAAAACTGCCTGTAACTAGTATAAAGGGCAGAGTTCTACTCTAAATAGCCAGAGATTTTAGTGGGAAAGCATCCTTTTTGAAGTTATGAGTCAAAATAGAAAACGTGTACAGCAGGCGCTGGGAAGCGTTTTTAAGCAATAAAAAACTGCAAATGTGTGTAAAACTCCAACCAAAGCTTTTGGATGCAAAAAACTGCCTGTAACTAGTATAAAGGGCAGAGTTCTACTCTAAATAGCCAGAGATTTTAGTGGGAAAGCATCCTTTTTGAAGTTATGAGTCAAAATAGAAAACGTGTACAGCCAGGCGCTGGGAAGCGTTTTTAAGCAATAAAAAACTGCAAATGTGTGTAAAACTCCAACCAAAGCTTTTGGATGCAAAAAACTGCCTGTAACTAGTATAAAGGGCAGAGTTCTACTCTAAATAGCCAGAGATTTTAGTGGGAAAGCATCCTTTTTGAAGTTATGAGTCAAAATAGAAAACGTGTACAGCAGGCGCTGGGAAGCGTTTTTAAGCAATAAAAAACTGCAAATGTGTGTAAAACTCCAACCAAAGCTTTTGGATGCAAAAAACTGCCTGTAACTAGTATAAAGGGCAGAGTTCTACTCTAAATAGCCAGAGATTTTAGTGGGAAAGCATCCTTTTTGAAGTTATGAGTCAAAATAGAAAACGTGTACAGCAGGCGCTGGGAAGCGTTTTTAAGCAATAAAAAACTGCAAATGTGTGTAAAACTCCAACCAAAGCTTTTGGATGCAAAAAACTGCCTGTAACTAGTATAAAGGGCAGAGTTCTACTCTAAATAGCCAGAGATTTTAGTGGGAAAGCATCCTTTTTGAAGTTATGAGTCAAAATAGAAAACGTGTACAGCAGGCGCTGGGAAGCGTTTTTAAGCAATAAAAAACTGCAAATGTGTGTAAAACTCCAACCAAAGCTTTTGGATGCAAAAAACTGCCTGTAACTAGTATAAAGGGCAGAGTTCTACTCTAAATAGCCAGAGATTTTAGTGGGAAAGCATCCTTTTTGAAGTTATGAGTCAAAATAGAAAACGTGTACAGCAGGCGCTGGGAAGCGTTTTTAAGCAATAAAAAACTGCAAATGTGTGTAAAACTCCAACCAAAGCTTTTGGATGCAAAAAACTGCCTGTAACTAGTATAAAGGGCAGAGTTCTACTCTAAATAGCCAGAGATTTTAGTGGGAAAGCATCCTTTTTGAAGTTATGAGTCAAAATAGAAAACGTGTACAGCAGGCGCTGGGAAGCGTTTTTAAGCAATAAAAAACTGCAAATGTGTGTAAAACTCCAACCAAAGCTTTTGGATGCAAAAAACTGCCTGTAACTAGTATAAAGGGCAGAGTTCTACTCTAAATAGCCAGAGATTTTAGTGGGAAAGCATCCTTTTTGAAGTTATGAGTCAAAATAGAAAACGTGTACAGCAAGGCGCTGGGAAGCGTTTTTAAGCAATAAAAAACTGCAAATGTGTGTAAAACTCCAACCAAAGCTTTTGGATGCAAAAAACTGCCTGTAACTAGTATAAAGGGCAGAGTTCTACTCTAAATAGCCAGAGATTTTAGTGGGAAAGCATCCTTTTTGAAGTTATGAGTCAAAATAGAAAACGTGTACAGCAGGCGCTGGGAAGCGTTTTTAAGCAATAAAAAACTGCAAATGTGTGTAAAACTCCAACCAAAGCTTTTGGATGCAAAAAACTGCCTGTAACTAGTATAAAGGGCAGAGTTCTACTCTAAATAGCCAGAGATTTTAGTGGGAAAGCATCCTTTTTGAAGTTATGAGTCAAAATAGAAAACGTGTACAGCAGGCGCTGGGAAGCGTTTTTAAGCAATAAAAAACTGCAAATGTGTGTAAAACTCCAACCAAAGCTTTTGGATGCAAAAAACTGCCTGTAACTAGTATAAAGGGCAGAGTTCTACTCTAAATAGCCAGAGATTTTAGTGGGAAAGCATCCTTTTTGAAGTTATGAGTCAAAATAGAAAACGTGTACAGCAGGCGCTGGGAAGCGTTTTTAAGCAATAAAAAACTGCAAATGTGTGTAAAACTCCAACCAAAGCTTTTGGATGCAAAAAACTGCCTGTAACTAGTATAAAGGGCAGAGTTCTACTCGAAATAGCCAGAGATTTTAGTGGGAAAGCATCCTTTTTGAAGTTATGAGTCAAAATAGAAAACGTGTACAGCAGGCGCTGGGAAGCGTTTTTAAGCAATAAAAAACTGCAAATGTGTGTAAAACTCCAACCAAAGCTTTTGGATGCAAAAAACTGCCTGTAACTAGTATAAAGGGCAGAGTTCTACTCTAAATAGCCAGAGATTTTAGTGGGAAAGCATCCTTTTTGAAGTTATGAGTCAAAATAGAAAACGTGTACAGCCAAGGCGCTGGGAAGCGTTTTTAAGCAATAAAAAACTGCAAATGTGTGTAAAACTCCAACCAAAGCTTTTGGATGCAAAAAACTGCCTGTAACTAGTATAAAGGGCAGAGTTCTACTCTAAATAGCCAGAGATTTTAGTGGGAAAGCATCCTTTTTGAAGTTATGAGTCAAAATAGAAAACGTGTACAGCAGGCGCTGGGAAGCGTTTTTAAGCAATAAAAAACTGCAAATGTGTGTAAAACTCCAACCAAAGCTTTTGGATGCAAAAAACTGCCTGTAACTAGTATAAAGGGCAGAGTTCTACTCTAAATAGCCAGAGATTTTAGTGGGAAAGCATCCTTTTTGAAGTTATGAGTCAAAATAGAAAACGTGTACAGCCAGGCGCTGGGAAGCGTTTTTAAGCAATAAAAAACTGCAAATGTGTGTAAAACTCCAACCAAAGCTTTTGGATGCAAAAAACTGCCTGTAACTAGTATAAAGGGCAGAGTTCTACTCTAAATAGCCAGAGATTTTAGTGGGAAAGCATCCTTTTTGAAGTTATGAGTCAAAATAGAAAACGTGTACAGCAGGCGCTGGGAAGCGTTTTTAAGCAATAAAAAACTGCAAATGTGTGTAAAACTCCAACCAAAGCTTTTGGATGCAAAAAACTGCCTGTAACTAGTATAAAGGGCAGAGTTCTACTCTAAATAGCCAGAGATTTTAGTGGGAAAGCATCCTTTTTGAAGTTATGAGTCAAAATAGAAAACGTGTACAGCCAGGCGCTGGGAAGCGTTTTTAAGCAATAAAAAACTGCAAATGTGTGTAAAACTCCAACCAAAGCTTTTGGATGCAAAAAACTGCCTGTAACTAGTATAAAGGGCAGAGTTCTACTCTAAATAGCCAGAGATTTTAGTGGGAAAGCATCCTTTTTGAAGTTATGAGTCAAAATAGAAAACGTGTACAGCAGGCGCTGGGAAGCGTTTTTAAGCAATAAAAAACTGCAAATGTGTGTAAAACTCCAACCAAAGCTTTTGGATGCAAAAAACTGCCTGTAACTAGTATAAAGGGCAGAGTTCTACTCTAAATAGCCAGAGATTTTAGTGGGAAAGCATCCTTTTTGAAGTTATGAGTCAAAATAGAAAACGTGTACAGCAGGCGCTGGGAAGCGTTTTTAAGCAATAAAAAACTGCAAATGTGTGTAAAACTCCAACCAAAGCTTTTGGATGCAAAAAACTGCCTGTAACTAGTATAAAGGGCAGAGTTCTACTCTAAATAGCCAGAGATTTTAGTGGGAAAGCATCCTTTTTGAAGTTATGAGTCAAAATAGAAAACGTGTACAGCAGGCGCTGGGAAGCGTTTTTAAGCAATAAAAAACTGCAAATGTGTGTAAAACTCCAACCAAAGCTTTTGGATGCAAAAAACTGCCTGTAACTAGTATAAAGGGCAGAGTTCTACTCGAAATAGCCAGAGATTTTAGTGGGAAAGCATCCTTTTTGAAGTTATGAGTCAAAATAGAAAACGTGTACAGCAGGCGCTGGGAAGCGTTTTTAAGCAATAAAAAACTGCAAATGTGTGTAAAACTCCAACCAAAGCTTTTGGATGCAAAAAACTGCCTGTAACTAGTATAAAGGGCAGAGTTCTACTCTAAATAGCCAGAGATTTTAGTGGGAAAGCATCCTTTTTGAAGTTATGAGTCAAAATAGAAAACGTGTACAGCAGGCGCTGGGAAGCGTTTTTAAGCAATAAAAAACTGCAAATGTGTGTAAAACTCCAACCAAAGCTTTTGGATGCAAAAAACTGCCTGTAACTAGTATAAAGGGCAGAGTTCTACTCTAAATAGCCAGAGATTTTAGTGGGAAAGCATCCTTTTTGAAGTTATGAGTCAAAATAGAAAACGTGTACAGCAGGCGCTGGGAAGCGTTTTTAAGCAATAAAAAACTGCAAATGTGTGTAAAACTCCAACCAAAGCTTTTGGATGCAAAAAACTGCCTGTAACTAGTATAAAGGGCAGAGTTCTACTCTAAATAGCCAGAGATTTTAGTGGGAAAGCATCCTTTTTGAAGTTATGAGTCAAAATAGAAAACGTGTACAGCCAGGCGCTGGGAAGCGTTTTTAAGCAATAAAAAACTGCAAATGTGTGTAAAACTCCAACCAAAGCTTTTGGATGCAAAAAACTGCCTGTAACTAGTATAAAGGGCAGAGTTCTACTCTAAATAGCCAGAGATTTTAGTGGGAAAGCATCCTTTTTGAAGTTATGAGTCAAAATAGAAAACGTGTACAGCAAGGCGCTGGGAAGCGTTTTTAAGCAATAAAAAACTGCAAATGTGTGTAAAACTCCAACCAAAGCTTTTGGATGCAAAAAACTGCCTGTAACTAGTATAAAGGGCAGAGTTCTACTCTAAATAGC
This sequence comes from Phycodurus eques, assembly GCF_024500275.1. NCBI lineage: Eukaryota > Metazoa > Chordata > Actinopteri > Syngnathiformes > Syngnathidae > Phycodurus > Phycodurus eques. The sequence continues at coordinate 151,331 of NW_026904073.1, read as the reverse complement.
CAGAGATTTTAGTGGGAAAGCATCCTTTTTGAAGTTATGAGTCAAAATAGAAAACGTGTACAGCCAAGGCGCTGGGAAGCGTTTTTAAGCAATAAAAAACTGCAAATGTGTGTAAAACTCCAACCAAAGCTTTTGGATGCAAAAAACTGCCTGTAACTAGTATAAAGGGCAGAGTTCTACTCTAAATAGCCAGAGATTTTAGTGGGAAAGCATCCTTTTTGAAGTTATGAGTCAAAATAGAAAACGTGTACAGCAGGCGCTGGGAAGCGTTTTTAAGCAATAAAAAACTGCAAATGTGTGTAAAACTCCAACCAAAGCTTTTGGATGCAAAAAACTGCCTGTAACTAGTATAAAGGGCAGAGTTCTACTCTAAATAGCCAGAGATTTTAGTGGGAAAGCATCCTTTTTGAAGTTATGAGTCAAAATAGAAAACGTGTACAGCAAGGCGCTGGGAAGCGTTTTTAAGCAATAAAAAACTGCAAATGTGTGTAAAACTCCAACCAAAGCTTTTGGATGCAAAAAACTGCCTGTAACTAGTATAAAGGGCAGAGTTCTACTCTAAATAGCCAGAGATTTTAGTGGGAAAGCATCCTTTTTGAAGTTATGAGTCAAAATAGAAAACGTGTACAGCAGGCGCTGGGAAGCGTTTTTAAGCAATAAAAAACTGCAAATGTGTGTAAAACTCCAACCAAAGCTTTTGGATGCAAAAAACTGCCTGTAACTAGTATAAAGGGCAGAGTTCTACTCTAAATAGCCAGAGATTTTAGTGGGAAAGCATCCTTTTTGAAGTTATGAGTCAAAATAGAAAACGTGTACAGCAAGGCGCTGGGAAGCGTTTTTAAGCAATAAAAAACTGCAAATGTGTGTAAAACTCCAACCAAAGCTTTTGGATGCAAAAAACTGCCTGTAACTAGTATAAAGGGCAGAGTTCTACTCTAAATAGCCAGAGATTTTAGTGGGAAAGCATCCTTTTTGAAGTTATGAGTCAAAATAGAAAAAGTGTACAGCAAGGCGCTGGGAAGCGTTTTTAAGCAATAAAAAACTGCAAATGTGTGTAAAACTCCAACCAAAGCTTTTGGATGCAAAAAACTGCCTGTAACTAGTATAAAGGGCAGAGTTCTACTCTAAATAGCCAGAGATTTTAGTGGGAAAGCATCCTTTTTGAAGTTATGAGTCAAAATAGAAAACGTGTACAGCAGGCGCTGGGAAGCGTTTTTAAGCAATAAAAAACTGCAAATGTGTGTAAAACTCCAACCAAAGCTTTTGGATGCAAAAAACTGCCTGTAACTAGTATAAAGGGCAGAGTTCTACTCTAAATAGCCAGAGATTTTAGTGGGAAAGCATCCTTTTTGAAGTTATGAGTCAAAATAGAAAACGTGTACAGCAGGCGCTGGGAAGCGTTTTTAAGCAATAAAAAACTGCAAATGTGTGTAAAACTCCAACCAAAGCTTTTGGATGCAAAAAACTGCCTGTAACTAGTATAAAGGGCAGAGTTCTACTCTAAATAGCCAGAGATTTTAGTGGGAAAGCATCCTTTTTGAAGTTATGAGTCAAAATAGAAAACGTGTACAGCAAGGCGCTGGGAAGCGTTTTTAAGCAATAAAAAACTGCAAATGTGTGTAAAACTCCAACCAAAGCTTTTGGATGCAAAAAACTGCCTGTAACTAGTATAAAGGGCAGAGTTCTACTCTAAATAGCCAGAGATTTTAGTGGGAAAGCATCCTTTTTGAAGTTATGAGTCAAAATAGAAAACGTGTACAGCAGGCGCTGGGAAGCGTTTTTAAGCAATAAAAAACTGCAAATGTGTGTAAAACTCCAACCAAAGCTTTTGGATGCAAAAAACTGCCTGTAACTAGTATAAAGGGCAGAGTTCTACTCGAAATAGCCAGAGATTTTAGTGGGAAAGCATCCTTTTTGAAGTTATGAGTCAAAATAGAAAACGTGTACAGCAGGCGCTGGGAAGCGTTTTTAAGCAATAAAAAACTGCAAATGTGTGTAAAACTCCAACCAAAGCTTTTGGATGCAAAAAACTGCCTGTAACTAGTATAAAGGGCAGAGTTCTACTCTAAATAGCCAGAGATTTTAGTGGGAAAGCATCCTTTTTGAAGTTATGAGTCAAAATAGAAAAAGTGTACAGCCAGGCGCTGGGAAGCGTTTTTAAGCAATAAAAAACTGCAAATGTGTGTAAAACTCCAACCAAAGCTTTTGGATGCAAAAAACTGCCTGTAACTAGTATAAAGGGCAGAGTTCTACTCGAAATAGCCAGAGATTTTAGTGGGAAAGCATCCTTTTTGAAGTTATGAGTCAAAATAGAAAACGTGTACAGCAGGCGCTGGGAAGCGTTTTTAAGCAATAAAAAACTGCAAATGTGTGTAAAACTCCAACCAAAGCTTTTGGATGCAAAAAACTGCCTGTAACTAGTATAAAGGGCAGAGTTCTACTCTAAATAGCCAGAGATTTTAGTGGGAAAGCATCCTTTTTGAAGTTATGAGTCAAAATAGAAAACGTGTACAGCAGGCGCTGGGAAGCGTTTTTAAGCAATAAAAAACTGCAAATGTGTGTAAAACTCCAACCAAAGCTTTTGGATGCAAAAAACTGCCTGTAACTAGTATAAAGGGCAGAGTTCTACTCTAAATAGCCAGAGATTTTAGTGGGAAAGCATCCTTTTTGAAGTTATGAGTCAAAATAGAAAAAGTGTACAGCCAAGGCGCTGGGAAGCGTTTTTAAGCAATAAAAAACTGCAAATGTGTGTAAAACTCCAACCAAAGCTTTTGGATGCAAAAAACTGCCTGTAACTAGTATAAAGGGCAGAGTTCTACTCTAAATAGCCAGAGATTTTAGTGGGAAAGCATCCTTTTTGAAGTTATGAGTCAAAATAGAAAACGTGTACAGCAGGCGCTGGGAAGCGTTTTTAAGCAATAAAAAACTGCAAATGTGTGTAAAACTCCAACCAAAGCTTTTGGATGCAAAAAACTGCCTGTAACTAGTATAAAGGGCAGAGTTCTACTCTAAATAGCCAGAGATTTTAGTGGGAAAGCATCCTTTTTGAAGTTATGAGTCAAAATAGAAAACGTGTACAGCCAGGCGCTGGGAAGCGTTTTTAAGCAATAAAAAACTGCAAATGTGTGTAAAACTCCAACCAAAGCTTTTGGATGCAAAAAACTGCCTGTAACTAGTATAAAGGGCAGAGTTCTACTCTAAATAGCCAGAGATTTTAGTGGGAAAGCATCCTTTTTGAAGTTATGAGTCAAAATAGAAAACGTGTACAGCAAGGCGCTGGGAAGCGTTTTTAAGCAATAAAAAACTGCAAATGTGTGTAAAACTCCAACCAAAGCTTTTGGATGCAAAAAACTGCCTGTAACTAGTATAAAGGGCAGAGTTCTACTCGAAATAGCCAGAGATTTTAGTGGGAAAGCATCCTTTTTGAAGTTATGAGTCAAAATAGAAAACGTGTACAGCAGGCGCTGGGAAGCGTTTTTAAGCAATAAAAAACTGCAAATGTGTGTAAAACTCCAACCAAAGCTTTTGGATGCAAAAAACTGCCTGTAACTAGTATAAAGGGCAGAGTTCTACTCTAAATAGCCAGAGATTTTAGTGGGAAAGCATCCTTTTTGAAGTTATGAGTCAAAATAAAAAAAGTGTACAGCAAGGCGCTGGGAAGCGTTTTTAAGCAATAAAAAACTGCAAATGTGTGTAAAACTCCAACCAAAGCTTTTGGATGCAAAAAACTGCCTGTAACTAGTATAAAGGGCAGAGTTCTACTCTAAATAGCCAGAGATTTTAGTGGGAAAGCATCCTTTTTGAAGTTATGAGTCAAAATAGAAAACGTGTACAGCAGGCGCTGGGAAGCGTTTTTAAGCAATAAAAAACTGCAAATGTGTGTAAAACTCCAACCAAAGCTTTTGGATGCAAAAAACTGCCTGTAACTAGTATAAAGGGCAGAGTTCTACTCTAAATAGCCAGAGATTTTAGTGGGAAAGCATCCTTTTTGAAGTTATGAGTCAAAATAGAAAACGTGTACAGCAGGCGCTGGGAAGCGTTTTTAAGCAATAAAAAACTGCAAATGTGTGTAAAACTCCAACCAAAGCTTTTGGATGCAAAAAACTGCCTGTAACTAGTATAAAGGGCAGAGTTCTACTCTAAATAGCCAGAGATTTTAGTGGGAAAGCATCCTTTTTGAAGTTATGAGTCAAAATAGAAAACGTGTACAGCAAGGCGCTGGGAAGCGTTTTTAAGCAATAAAAAACTGCAAATGTGTGTAAAACTCCAACCAAAGCTTTTGGATGCAAAAAACTGCCTGTAACTAGTATAAAGGGCAGAGTTCTACTCTAAATAGCCAGAGATTTTAGTGGGAAAGCATCCTTTTTGAAGTTATGAGTCAAAATAGAAAACGTGTACAGCAGGCGCTGGGAAGCGTTTTTAAGCAATAAAAAACTGCAAATGTGTGTAAAACTCCAACCAAAGCTTTTGGATGCAAAAAACTGCCTGTAACTAGTATAAAGGGCAGAGTTCTACTCTAAATAGCCAGAGATTTTAGTGGGAAAGCATCCTTTTTGAAGTTATGAGTCAAAATAGAAAACGTGTACAGCCAGGCGCTGGGAAGCGTTTTTAAGCAATAAAAAACTGCAAATGTGTGTAAAACTCCAACCAAAGCTTTTGGATGCAAAAAAACTGCCTGTAACTAGTATAAAGGGCAGAGTTCTACTCTAAATAGCCAGAGATTTTAGTGGGAAAGCATCCTTTTTGAAGTTATGAGTCAAAATAGAAAAACGTGTACAGCCAGGCGCTGGGAAGCGTTTTTAAGCAATAAAAAACTGCAAATGTGTGTAAAACTCCAACCAAAGCTTTTGGATGCAAAAAACTGCCTGTAACTAGTATAAAGGGCAGAGTTCTACTCTAAATAGCCAGAGATTTTAGTGGGAAAGCATCCTTTTTGAAGTTATGAGTCAAAATAGAAAACGTGTACAGCAGGCGCTGGGAAGCGTTTTTAAGCAATAAAAAACTGCAAATGTGTGTAAAACTCCAACCAAAGCTTTTGGATGCAAAAAACTGCCTGTAACTAGTATAAAGGGCAGAGTTCTACTCTAAATAGCCAGAGATTTTAGTGGGAAAGCATCCTTTTTGAAGTTATGAGTCAAAATAGAAAACGTGTACAGCAGGCGCTGGGAAGCGTTTTTAAGCAATAAAAAACTGCAAATGTGTGTAAAACTCCAACCAAAGCTTTTGGATGCAAAAAACTGCCTGTAACTAGTATAAAGGGCAGAGTTCTACTCTAAATAGCCAGAGATTTTAGTGGGAAAGCATCCTTTTTGAAGTTATGAGTCAAAATAGAAAACGTGTACAGCAAGGCGCTGGGAAGCGTTTTTAAGCAATAAAAAACTGCAAATGTGTGTAAAACTCCAACCAAAGCTTTTGGATGCAAAAAACTGCCTGTAACTAGTATAAAGGGCAGAGTTCTACTCTAAATAGCCAGAGATTTTAGTGGGAAAGCATCCTTTTTGAAGTTATGAGTCAAAATAGAAAACGTGTACAGCAAGGCGCTGGGAAGCGTTTTTAAGCAATAAAAAACTGCAAATGTGTGTAAAACTCCAACCAAAGCTTTTGGATGCAAAAAACTGCCTGTAACTAGTATAAAGGGCAGAGTTCTACTCTAAATAGCCAGAGATTTTAGTGGGAAAGCATCCTTTTTGAAGTTATGAGTCAAAATAGAAAAAGTGTACAGCAAGGCGCTGGGAAGCGTTTTTAAGCAATAAAAAACTGCAAATGTGTGTAAAACTCCAACCAAAGCTTTTGGATGCAAAAAACTGCCTGTAACTAGTATAAAGGGCAGAGTTCTACTCTAAATAGCCAGAGATTTTAGTGGGAAAGCATCCTTTTTGAAGTTATGAGTCAAAATAGAAAACGTGTACAGCCAGGCGCTGGGAAGCGTTTTTAAGCAATAAAAAACTGCAAATGTGTGTAAAACTCCAACCAAAGCTTTTGGATGCAAAAAACTGCCTGTAACTAGTATAAAGGGCAGAGTTCTACTCTAAATAGCCAGAGATTTTAGTGGGAAAGCATCCTTTTTGAAGTTATGAGTCAAAATAGAAAACGTGTACAGCAGGCGCTGGGAAGCGTTTTTAAGCAATAAAAAACTGCAAATGTGTGTAAAACTCCAACCAAAGCTTTTGGATGCAAAAAACTGCCTGTAACTAGTATAAAGGGCAGAGTTCTACTCTAAATAGCCAGAGATTTTAGTGGGAAAGCATCCTTTTTGAAGTTATGAGTCAAAATAGAAAACGTGTACAGCAGGCGCTGGGAAGCGTTTTTAAGCAATAAAAAACTGCAAATGTGTGTAAAACTCCAACCAAAGCTTTTGGATGCAAAAAACTGCCTGTAACTAGTATAAAGGGCAGAGTTCTACTCTAAATAGCCAGAGATTTTAGTGGGAAAGCATCCTTTTTGAAGTTATGAGTCAAAATAAAAAAGTGTACAGCCAAGGCGCTGGGAAGCGTTTTTAAGCAATAAAAAACTGCAAATGTGTGTAAAACTCCAACCAAAGCTTTTGGATGCAAAAAACTGCCTGTAACTAGTATAAAGGGCAGAGTTCTACTCTAAATAGCCAGAGATTTTAGTGGGAAAGCATCCTTTTTGAAGTTATGAGTCAAAATAGAAAACGTGTACAGCAGGCGCTGGGAAGCGTTTTTAAGCAATAAAAAACTGCAAATGTGTGTAAAACTCCAACCAAAGCTTTTGGATGCAAAAAACTGCCTGTAACTAGTATAAAGGGCAGAGTTCTACTCTAAATAGCCAGAGATTTTAGTGGGAAAGCATCCTTTTTGAAGTTATGAGTCAAAATAAAAAAGTGTACAGCCAAGGCGCTGGGAAGCGTTTTTAAGCAATAAAAAACTGCAAATGTGTGTAAAACTCCAACCAAAGCTTTTGGATGAAAAAAACTGCCTGTAACTAGTATAAAGGGCAGAGTTCTACTCTAAATAGCCAGAGATTTTAGTGGGAAAGCATCCTTTTTGAAGTTATGAGTCAAAATAGAAAACGTGTACAGCAGGCGCTGGGAAGCGTTTTTAAGCAATAAAAAACTGCAAATGTGTGTAAAACTCCAACCAAAGCTTTTGGATGAAAAAAACTGCCTGTAACTAGTATAAAGGGCAGAGTTCTACTCTAAATAGCCAGAGATTTTAGTGGGAAAGCATCCTTTTTGAAGTTATGAGTCAAAATAAAAAACGTGTACAGCCAAGGCGCTGGGAAGCGTTTTTAAGCAATAAAAAACTGCAAATGTGTGTAAAACTCCAACCAAAGCTTTTGGATGAACAAAACTGCCTGTAACTAGTATAAAGGGCAGAGTTCTACTCTAAATAGCCAGAGATTTTAGTGGGAAAGCATCCTTTTTGAAGTTATGAGTCAAAATAGAAAACGTGTACAGCAGGCGCTGGGAAGCGTTTTTAAGCAATAAAAAACTGCAAATGTGTGTAAAACTCCAACCAAAGCTTTTGGATGCAAAAAACTGCCTGTAACTAGTATAAAGGGCAGAGTTCTACTCTAAATAGCCAGAGATTTTAGTGGGAAAGCATCCTTTTTGAAGTTATGAGTCAAAATAAAAAAAGTGTACAGCCAAGGCGCTGGGAAGCGTTTTTAAGCAATAAAAAACTGCAAATGTGTGTAAAACTCCAACCAAAGCTTTTGGATGAAAAAAACTGCCTGTAACTAGTATAAAGGGCAGAGTTCTACTCTAAATAGCCAGAGATTTTAGTGGGAAAGCATCCTTTTTGAAGTTATGAGTCAAAATAGAAAACGTGTACAGCAGGCGCTGGGAAGCGTTTTTAAGCAATAAAAAACTGCAAATGTGTGTAAAACTCCAACCAAAGCTTTTGGATGAAAAAAACTGCCTGTAACTAGTATAAAGGGCAGAGTTCTACTCTAAATAGCCAGAGATTTAAGTGGGAAAGCATCCTTTTTGAAGTTATGAGTCAAAATAAAAAAAGTGTACAGCCAAGGCGCTGGGAAGCGTTTTTAAGCAATAAAAAACTGCAAATGTGTGTAAAACTCCAACCAAAGCTTTTGGATGAACAAAACTGCCTGTAACTAGTATAAAGGGCAGAGTTCTACTCGAAATAGCCAGAGATTTTAGTGGGAAAGCATCCTTTTTGAAGTTATGAGTCAAAATAGAAAACGTGTACAGCAGGCGCTGGGAAGCGTTTTTAAGCAATAAAAAACTGCAAATGTGTGTAAAACTCCAACCAAAGCTTTTGGATGCAAAAAACTGCCTGTAACTAGTATAAAGGGCAGAGTTCTACTCTAAATAGCCATAGATTTTAGTGGGAAAGCATCCTTTTTGAAGTTATGAGTCAAAATAGAAAACGTGTACAGCAGGCGCTGGGAAACGTTTTTAAGCAATAAAAAACTGCAAATGTGTGTAAAACTCCAACCAAAGCTTTTGGATGCAAAAAACTGCCTGTAACTAGTATAAAGGGCAGAGTTCTATTCTAAATAGCCAGAGATTTTAGGGGGAAAGCATCCTTTTTGAAGTTATGAGTCAAAATAGAAAACGTGTACAGCAGGCGCTGGGAAGCGTTTTTAAGCAATAAAAAACTGCAAATGTGTGTAAAACTCCAACCAAAGCTTTTGGATGCAAAACACTGCCTGTAACTAGTATAAAGGGCAGAGTTCTATTCTAAATAGCCAGAGATTTTAGTGGGAAAGCATCCTTTTTGAAGTTATGAGTCAAAATAAAAAAAGTGTACAGCCAAGGCGCTGGGCAGCGTTTTTATGCAATAAAAAACTGCAAATGTGTGTAAAACTCCAACCAAAGCTTTTGGATGAAAAAAACTGCCTGTAACTAGTATAAAGGGCAGAGTTCTACTCTAAATAGCCAGAGATTTTACTGGGAAAGCATCCTTTTTGAAGATATGAGTCAAAATAGAAAACATGTACAGCAGGCGCTGGGAAGCGTTTTTAAGCAATAAAAAACTGCAAATGTGTGTAGAACTCCAACCAAAGCTTTTGGATGAAAAACACTGCCTGTAACTAGTATAAAGGGCAGAGTTCTACTCTAAATAGCCAGAGATTTTAGTGGGAAAGCATCCTTTTTGAAGTTATGAGTCAAAATAGAAAACGTGTACAGCCAAGGCGCTGGGAAGCGTTTTTAAGCAATAAAAAACTGCAAATGTGTGTAAAACTCCAACCAAAGCTTTTGGATTAAAAAAACTGCCTGTAACTAGTATAAAGGGCAGAGTTATACTCTAAATAGCCAGAGATTTTCATGGGAAAGCATCCTTTTTGAAGATATGAGTCAAAATAGAAAATGTGTACAGCAGGCGCTGGGAAGCGTTTTTAAGCAATAAAAAACTGCAAATGTGTGTAAAACTCCAACCAAAGCTTTTGGATTAAAAAAACTGCCTGTAACTAGTATAAAGGGCAGAGTTCTACTCTACATTGTCAGAGTTTTACTGGGAAAGCATCCTTTTTGAAGTTATGAGTCAAAATAGAAAACGTGTACAGCCAAGGCGCTGGGAAGCGTTTTTAAGCAATAAAAAACTGCAAATGTGTGTAAAACTCCAACCAAAGCTTTTGGATGTAAAAAACTGCCTGTAACAAGTATAAAGGGCAGAGTTCTACTCTAAATAGCCAGAGATTTTAGTGGGAAAGCATCCTTTTTGAAGATATGAGTCAAAATAGAAAACGTGTACAGCAGGCGCTGGGAAGCGTTTTTAAGCAATAAAAAACTGCAAATGTGTGTAAAACTCCAACCGAAGCTTTTGGATGAAAAAAACTGCCTGTAACTAGTATAAAGGGCAGAGTTCTCCTCTAAATAGCCAGAGATTTTACTGGGAAAGCATCCTTTTTGAAGATATGAGTCAAAATAGAAAACGTGTACAGCAGGTGCTGGGAAGCGTTTTTAAGCAATAAAAAACTGCAAATGTGTGTAAAACTCCAACCAAACTTTTGGATGAAAAAAACTGCCTGTAACTAGTATAAAGGGCAGAGTTCTACTCTAAATAGCCAGAGATTTTACTGGGAAAGCATCCTTTTTGAAGTTATGAGTCAAAATAAAAAAAGTGTACAGCCAAGACGCTGGGAAGCGTTTTTAAGCAATAAAAAACTGCAAATGTGTGTAAAACTCCAACCAAAGCTTTTGGATTAAAAAAACTGCCTGTAACTTGTATAAAGGGGAGAGTTCTACTCGAATAAGCAAGAGATTTTACTGGGAATGCATCCTTTGTGAAGTTATGAATCAAAATAATAAAAGTGTACAGCAGGCACTGGGAAGCATTTTTAAGCAATAAAAAACAGCAAATGTGTGTAAAACTCCAACCAAAGCTGAGGGATTCAAACCACTGCCTGTAACGAGTATAAAGGGGAGCGTTCTATTCTCATAAGCAAGAGATTTTACTGGGAAAGCATCCTTTGTGAAGTTATGAGTCGAAATAAAAAAAGTGTACAGCAGTCGCTGGGAAGCATTTTTAAGCGATAAAAACTACAAATGTGTGTAAAATTCCAATCAAAGCTTTGGGATTCAAACCACTGCCTGTAACTAGTATAAAGGGGAGAGTTTTACTCTAAAATGCAAGAGAATTTACTTGGAAAGCATCCTTTGTGAAGTTATGAGTCAAAATAAAAAAAAGTTTACAGCAGACGCTGGGAAGCATTTTTAAGCAATAAAAAACTGCAAATGTGTCTTAAGCTCCAACCAAAGCTTTGGGATTCAAACCACTGCCTGTTGAATTTTCGAGAAAGCATCCTTTGTGAGGTTATGAGTCGAAATAAAAAAAGTGTACAGCAGTCGCTGGGAAGCATTTTTAAGCGATAAAAACTACAAATGTGTGTAAAATTCCAATCAAAGCTTTGGGATTCAAACCACTGCCTGTAACGAGTATAAAGGGGAGAGTTTTACTCGAAAAAGCAAGAGAATTTACTCGGATAGCATCCTTTGTGAAGTTATGAGTCACAATAAAAAAAGTGGACAGCAGAGGGAGCTGGGAAGTATTTTTAAGCGATAAAAACTGCAAATGTGTGTAAAACTCCAACCAAAGATTTGGGATTCAAACCACTGCCTGTAACTAGTATAAAGGGGAGAGTTTTACTCTAAAAAGCAAGATAATTTACTCGGAAAGCATCCTTTGTGAAGTTATGAGTCACAATAAATAAAGTGGACAGCAGAGGGAGCTGGGAAGCATTTTTAAGCAATAAAAACTGCAAATGTGTGTATACCTCCAATCAAAGCTTTGGGATTCAAACCACTGCCTGTAACTAGTATAAAGGGGACAGTTCTACTCCAATAAGCAAGAGATTTTACTGGGAAAGCATCCTTTGGGAAGTTATGAGTCAAAATAAAAAAAGGTTTACAGCAGGCGCTGGGAAGCATTTTTAAGGAATAAAAAACTGCAAATGTGTGTTAAGCTCCAACCAAAGCATTGGGATTCAAACCACTGCCTGTTGAATTCACGAGAAAGCATCCTTTGTGAGGTTATGAGTCACAATAAAAAAAAGTGGACAGCAGAGGGAGCTGGGAAGCATTTTTAAGCAATAAAAACTGCAAATGTGTGTAAAACTCCAACCAAAGCTTTGGGATTCAAACCACTGGATGTAACTAGTATAAAGGGGAGAGTTCTATTCTAATAAGCAAGAAATTTTACTGGGAAAGCATCCTTTGTGAAGTTATGAGTCAAAATAAAAAACGTGTACAGCAGGCACTGGGAAGCATTTTTAAGCAATAAAAAACAGCAAATGTGTGTAAAACTCCAACCAAAGCTTAGGGATTCAAACCACTGCCTGCAACGAGTCTAAAGGGGAGCGTTCTACTCTCATAAGCAAGAGATTTTACTGGGAAAGCATCCTTTGTGAAGTTATGAGTCAAAATAAAAAAAGTGTACAGCAGCCGCTGGGGAGCATTTTTAAGAGATAAAAACTGCAAATGTGTGTAAACCTCACAAACCACAACCTGTAACTAGTATAAAGGGGGTAGTTTTACTATAAAAAGCAAGAGAATTTACTGGGAAAGCATCCTTTGTGAAGTTATGAGTCACAATAAAAAAAAGTGTACAGCAGGCGCTGGGAAGCATTTTTAAGCGATAAAAACTGCAAATGTGTGTAAAACTCAAACCAAAGCTTTTGGATGAACAAAACTGCCTGTAACTAGTATAAAGGGCAGAGTTCTACTCTAAAAAGTAAGAGAATTTACTGGGAAAGCATCCTTTGTGAAGTTCTGAGTCAAAATATAAAAAGTCTACAGCAGGCTCTGGGAAGCATTTTTAAGCAATAAAAACTGTAAATGTGTGTAAAACTTACAAACCACAACCTGTAACTTGTATAAGGGGGAGAGTTTTACTCTAAAAAGCAAGATAATTCACCGGGAAAGCATCCTTAGTGAAGTTATGAGTTACAATAAAAAAAGTGGACAGCAGAGGGAGCTGGTAAGCATTTTTAAGCGATAAAAACTGCAAATGTGTGTAAAACTCCCACCAAAGCGTTCGGATTCAAACCACTACCTGTAACTAGTTTTAAGGGGAGAGTTCTACTCTAAAAAGCAAGAGACTTTAATGGGAAAGCATCCTTTGTGAAGTTATGAGTCAAAATAAAAAAAAGTGTACAGCAGGCGCTGGGAAGCATTTTTAAGCAATAAAAACAACAAATGTGTGTAAAACTCCCACCAAAGCTTTGGGATTCAAACCACTGCCTGTAACTAGTATAAAGGGGAGAGCTTTACTCTAAAATTCAAGAGAACTTACTTGGAAAGCATCCTTTGGGAAGTTATGAGTCAAAATAAAAAACGTGTATAGCAGGCGCTGGGAAGCATTTTTCAGCAATAAAAACTGCAAATGTGTGTAAAACTCCAACCAACGATTTGAGATTCAAACCACTGTGTGTAACTAGTATAAAGGGGAGAGTTTCATTCTAAATAGCCAGAGACTTTAGTGGGAAAGCATCCTTTGTGAAGTTATGAGTCAAAATAAAAAAAATTGTACAGCAGGCGCTGGGAAGCATTTTTAAGAGATAAAAACTGCAAATGTGTGTAAAACTCACGAACCACAACCTGTAACTAGTATAAAGGGGAGAGTTTTACTCTAAAAAGCAAGATAATTTACTGGGAAAGCATCCTTTGTGAAGTTATGAGTTGAAATAAAAAAAGTGTACAGCAGACGCTCGGAAGCATTTTTAAGCAATAAAAACTGCAAATGTGTGTAAAACTCCAACTAAAGCTTTGGGATTCAAACCACTACCTGTAACTAGCATAAAGGGGAGAGTTTTACTCTAATAAGCAAGAGAATTTACTGGGAAAGCATCCTTTGTGAAGTTATGAGTCAAAATAAAAAAAGTGTACAGCAGGCGCTGGGAAGCATTTTTAAGCGATAAAAACTGCAAATGTGTGTAAAACTCCAACCAAAGCTTTGGGATTCAAACCACTGTCTGTAACTAGTATAAAGGGGAGAGTTTTACTCTCAAAAGCAAGAGAATTTCATGGGAAAGCATTCTTTGTGAAGTTATGAGTCAAAATAAAAAAGGTGTACAGCAGGCGCTGGGAAGCATTTTTAAGCGATTAAAACTGCAAATGTGTGTAAAACTCACAAACCACAAGCTGGAACTAGTATAAAGGGGAGAGTTTTACTCTCAAAAGCAAGATAATTTCATGGGAAAGCATCCTTTGTGAAGTTATGAGTTGAAATAAAAAAAGTGTACAGCAGTCGCTGGGAAGCATTTTTAAGCGATAAAAACTACAAATGTGTGTAAAATTCCAATCAAAGCTTTGGGATTCAAACCACTGCCTGTAACGAGTATAAAGGGGAGAGTTTTACTCGAAAAAGCAAGAGAATCTACTCGGATAGCATCATTTGTGAAGTTATGAGTCAAAATAAAAAAAGTGGACAGCAGAGGGAGCTGGGAAGTATTTTTAAGCAATAAAAAACAGCAAATGTGTGTAAAACTCCAACCAAAGCTTTGGTTATCAAACCACTGCCTGTAAGTAGTATAAAGGGGAGCGTTCTACTCTCATAAGCAAGAGATTTTACTGGGAAAGCATCCTTTGTGAAGTTATGAGTCGAAATAAAAAAAAGTGTACAGCAGTCGCTGGGAAGCATTTTTAAGCGATAAAAACTACAAATGTGTGTAAAATTCCAACCAAAGCTTTGGGATTCAAACCACTGCCTGTAACGAGTATAAAGGGGAGAGTTTTACTCTAAAAAGCAGGGAGAATTTACTAGAAAGCATCCTCGGTGAAGTTATGAGTCACAATAAAAAAAGTGGACAGCAGAGGGAACTGGGAAGCATTTTTCAGCAATAAAAACTGCAAATGTGTGTAAAATTCCAACCAAAGCTTTGGGATTCAAACCACTTTCTGTAATTAGTATAAAGGGGAGAGTTCTTCTCTAATAAGCAAGAGATTTGACTGGGAAAGCATCTTTTGTGAAGTGATGAGTTAAAATCAAAAAAGTGTACAGAAGTCGCTGGGAAGCATTTTTAAGCGATAAAAACTGCAAATGTGTGTAAAACTCCAACCAAAGCTTTGGGATTCAAACCACTGACCGTCACTAGTGTAAAGGGGAGAGTTTTACTCTAAAATGCAAGAGAATTTACTTGGAAAGCATCCTTTGTGAAGTTATGAGTCAAAGTAAAAAAAGTGAACAGCAGGCGCTGGGAAGCATTTTGAAGCGATAAAAACTGCAAATGTGTGTAAAACTCCAACCAAAGCATTGGGATTCAAACCACTGCCTGTAACGAGTATAAAGGGGAGAGTTTTACTCTAAAATGCAAGAGAATTTACTCGGAAAGCATCCTTTGTGAAGTTATGAGTCACAATAAAAAAAGTGGACAGCAGAGGGAGCTGGGAAGCATTTTTAAGCAATAAAAACTGCAAATGTGTGTAAAACTCCAACCAAAGCTTTGGGATTCAAACCACTGCCTGTAACTCGTATAAATGGGAGTGTTCTACTCCAATAAGCAAGAGATTTTACTGGGAAAGCATCCTTTGTGAAGTTATGAGTCACAATAAAAAAAGTGGACAGCAGAGGGAGCTGGGAAGCATTTTTAAGTGATAAAAACTGCAAATGTGTGTAAAACTCCAACCAAAGCTTTGGGATTCAAACCACTGCCTGTAACTAGTATAAAGGGGAGTGTTCTACTCTAATAAGCAAGAGATTTTACTGGGAAAGCATCCTTTGTGAAGTTATGAGTCAAAATAAAAAAAGTGTACAGCAGTCGCTGGGAAGCATTTTTAAGCGATAAAAACTGCAAATGTGTGGAAAACTCCAACCAAAGCTTTGGGATTCAAACCACTGCCTGTAACTTGTATGAAGGGGAGAGTTCGACTCGAATAAGCAAGAGATTTTACTGGGAAAGCATCCTTTGTGAAGTTATGAGTCACAATAAAAAAAGTGGACAGCAGAGGGAGCTGGGAAGCATTTTTAAGCTATAAAAACTGCAAATGTGTGTAAAACTCCAACCAAAGCTTTGGGATTCAAACCACTGCCTGTAACTAGTATAAAGGGGACAGTTCTACTCCAATAAGCAAGAGATTTTACTGGGAAAGTGTTGGATTTATCTTGCCCAACATTATAAAAAATAGACACAAAAGGAATGAAGACGCTGGTTTCTTTTTCTCATGAGGAGGGCGCATGGGAGATTGTTCAGATTACAGCCTCTCAACACGCTCTAAACAATCTCTCCCGTCGCTCCTGCATTTATTTGAAAATAGGGAGGTTTCTAAGTTTACAAGACATAACGTACTAAGCTACAAGACACAATACACTAAGGGTAGGGTTTCAAGGTGAAAACATGGCACCTGCCACGTCCCGGCCACGTCCTTCTCTCAGATGATTCCTGCTGAGTTATCTTCTTGAAGGCGAGACATCTTTCTTTCTAAACATTGTCCATAATACAAATGCAAGCTAAGCAAATAAATGATAACTTCTACAATATATCTAACATTTCCCTCCTGTTTATCATGTATTTGCACAAATTCTCATATCATCTTACAGTCACTTCATTTCGATTTTTTAACTGTAGAATCATTTTTATGAAACAAATACATTTATACTCAGAGTAAATTTGTCATACATGAATTTTGTAGTTTAAACATCGTCATCATCTGAATCAGGAAACAAATCAGTTAAAGCAAAATCATCATCATCATCATTATCTTTATCATCAAACAGTAATGGATACATCAGCTCCATACGGTTCTCCATGGGGGTTATGGCTGTGGTGATTAATTTACTGATTAAAGCCCAAATGCATGGGATACAACAACATCCACAAAATGTCAGAATGGCTGCAAAAACAGCAATTGATATCAATATTGGTGAAATTAGGGTTTTATATTTACCAAAAACGTCCATCCAGCTGTCCCACAAGGAGTGTTGATTGACGGTCCGTAGACCATCGATGGCTCTGGTCAAGCTGCCATCTGAAGCAGTATTGTTTGTTCTCCAAACATACCGCAAACACCTCTTGCGAGGAGCGTGTCGACAGCTATGCGGTTTTGGAACGTCCTTGAAGAGGTAGCTTTGAGCTGCTCATGCACATCTTCCAACCCACTCTGAGTCCAATTTCCTAATCTCTGTACATTGAAGTGGATATAGTTTATCCCATCAACATTTTTATTAATCGTACACCACCAGCATATGAAGTCCTCCTGCAACTTGGTCAGCGAATTTGTTTTGATTAGGAACCCCACGAGGAACACCTATGGCGTTGATGTATATTTTATATTGGATAATTTTTCCTCTGCCAGGATAAATCTATTTTTTTGTCTATGTTCTAGATTGGACAAAAACATTGGTGCCCTTTCCATTAAATCTTGAACAGGCATAGGGTATACTGACACATGCAATATCAAAGTGATAATAGTGCACAATCCAGATTTATCTTTAGGTAATCTATCAAACAGTCTATCATCTCCGGACCACCACCAGCTGCCGCTCCGTGATACTGGCATAAATTTTGGTCCGACCTTTAAGGTTACTTTACACTTTGTGTCGTTAAGTGGTCCTATTTTTTTTTTTTTCATTACTAATCATGTTTATACAAGTGAAATTATTTGGTGCTACTAAAATAGAAAACATCGGTTTGTGTTTATCTGCTTCTGTTACGGGATATGTAGGATCCCATGATTTACACCTCTCAGTTGGTACAGTAGCGTTCATTAATGGAATAATACAATCTTGTGATAATTGTGCCGGAACTATGCGCAACAAAGGCCTGGGACCCATGCAAACCACACAATCTTTTCTCGCTACATTTGCTGCTTGTTCCACCAAGAGTAACCAATTGTTATTTTGTCCTGAAACTCCTGTGACTACAAGGAACCAATCATCAGTAGTTATGTTATTAACCATTAAAATGTGTTAACTTTTCTTTGAAGTTTTTTAATGGCATTTCTGGTTCAACACGGTTGCCATAACACAATGCTACTCGGAAGTGGGGATCTTTTCCGCCAGAATATGCCCACAAACTCATCATCAAACACACTGGGTGACTTGATTTGTATTTCAATATTAAACTATGGGCCGTTTTGCTTATGTTAAACTTCTTTCTATATTCTTTTGCTATTTTTTGTGACCAACTGGACCAATCATAACCTGTTTCACCAATCCCCAATTCTGCCCATTCTCTTGAGCATCATTGGTGAGAGCCGCATATGGAATTATGATTAAAGTATCTTGATTTTGGGGGGCACAAAATATTAAACTGTTTTGCCGCATTTGGAGGTCATGCCCACAGTTCTGATCATCAACTGTACTCCTTTTGATACGAGTTAATGATTCAAAATTTTTTATTATTGGGTTGGTCATATTGGTCCAGTTGGTAGGTGATTTCCTATCTAAAAAATGCATTGTATCATTTAGGGTGGGACGTCCCATGTACCACAAAACAAAATCAACACTATAGTAACCAAAGTTGCTATGTAACAACTCATCGAATCTTGAAACCAACGTGGGTGTCCCATTCTGCTGAGTTCTCACTAAACGGGTTGGTGCCTTTTTTCTTCACTGACCAGCAAGCGTTTTCAGAATCTACACATCTGCTCCCGCTCCGTTATCAGACCTTTGCTCACCTTCCCTATTTGAGTACTCAGCTGAAATGACTCTTTTACAGTGTGTTTAATGAACCCACGTGCTTCTTTCTGCTATTTTTTATTGTCCCATTCATTCTTTCCACTCGACCTACACTCTGAGGGTGGTAAGCACAATGGTTTTTCAAATTGATGTGGAACATGGTTCCTATTTTATTGATTATTTGATTTACAAAATGAGTCCCATTATCGCTGTAAATTGTTTCAGGTATGCCATATTTTGGAATGATGTCTTTACATAGTGCTTTTGCCACCGTCAGAGCATCAGGTGATTTTGTTGAGAATAATTCGATCCATTTAGTAACTGCATCTATGATAACCAAACAATACTTTTTTCCTTCACTTTGGTTTAATTCAATATTCCTCTCCTTGGCCTCAAATTGCCTTGTGGATTATACCTAGCACAAATCATACATGCTCTACAAATTATTATTATTATTATTATTTTAATAGGAATTAAAACCATAAGTTGTATAATATTGATTTATCTGTCTTACCATCCCTCCTGTTGAGACATGTGACACAGCATGGCTCAATATAGCAGCCCATTTGAATAGGTTATTTATTTATTTTTTCTCTTTGCTAATGTAAATTTCATTTTGTAGTTTTGCACTTTGAATTGCGTTCTTGTTGTGGAACCCTCATACTGGCTATCAGTATAGATTGTACCATCTTTATTTATTTTTAGTTTGCATGCCTCGGTTAATTCTACTAATTCAGAAGTTTGTTCGGCCAATTCCTGACAATCATGCTGCGTGCCTTCATCAGGTAAGGGTGTTAGCGTGGCTGGATTTAAGGTTGTGCATCGCTCAACAGTCAAATGTGGTTGTGACAGCAAGATGGCCATGCAAGATAAATATCTTGCAGGTGATAAAAACGCCATATTGGTTTGCAATAGGAGAGCAGACACTGTATGTGGGACCTTAAGAGTTAATGGATGAAATAACACAATCGTGGAACTGCTCTCTATTGGAATCGAAGCTGCCACAACTGCTCCGACACAATGCAGTAATGCACACGTCACGTTGTCCAATTTAGTCAAAAAATAAGCCCATAGTCTTAGCATATCACCGTATTGTTGTGTAAGTACGGAGGTCATGTCATAGCTTTTACAATCTATCATTTGAATTAATGTTTTATCATTAAATTTGGAAGGCCGAGCGCAGCACTGGACACCAAATGTTGTTTAATGTCACAGAAGGTCTTTTCCGCCTCTGTATTCCATAGAACAGGTGATGTCATTTTAAGGTTTGCTTCATACATCAATTTTGACAATGGTGCAATAATTTCTGCATAGTTTTGAATCCATGCTCTCCCTTAATTTGTCAGACCTAAAAATGACATCATATGTTTCTTTGTTTGTGGTTTAGGGTTTTTTAAAACTGTAGCTTTTCTGTCTTCTAATATAGTCCTTCCTCATACACTTAGATTATGTACCAGATATTTGACTTGTTTTTTACACCATTGCAATTTATTTTTGTTAACTTTATGTCCCTCCTCTGCTAGATGACGCAGTAAGGCTAATGAATCTTTGCATGTCGCGCCCTCCTGGGGGAGTGAATTTAGACATGCTTGTTATTATTACTTGTGAATAAATGGTTGGACTTGGTAATCTAGTAAATATATATTTTCTCCCTCAAATTTAAATGCAAACCAAATTTGACTGTTCTTTTCTATTGGTATAGAAAAGAAGGCATTGCTTATGTCAATATTTCTTCATCAATTTCAGTGAGGATCATTTGGTCCAATCATACAGGATGCATGTGTCTCCCTTCATCAGCCTGCGTTGTCCAGAACATCGCATTCCTGATTAGACCAGTTGACGCACTGTATTCCAGTTTGTTTTCTATTTGTCGCCAATCATTTGTCTCCTATCCTTGTTTCAGTAATGTTCCCACATGTTTCCATTGTGACCCATAATCTTTGCACAATGAAATACGTGGGACACTTGTATTTTTATACAGTTCCTTTAATATGTCCGGTAAAATAATTCCTCAGACAATGAATTGCTTCATTGTCTGAGTACAGATAATCTACAGTAATTTTATCAGATGTCGCATGTCGTAACTTGTTTTCATATACTGGGTCTTGCATTGGCGTGTTTTTGTAGCACAGTGTTATATGCAGCTCATCATTGGTTTTTTTTTTATCTTCTATTTGTTCGATAAGCTGCAAGGCTGCAGACAACCGGGCCTCTCCCATGTTTAACGGTGGTTTGTCTGGGATATCGATTGTATAATAGAATGTAGTCTCTCTGTTTTCTAGTGTCATATAGAGGTTGTCTCTTTTTAATTCATGTTTTCGTTTCACTACAATATTTTCATTTGAAGATGGAATGTGTATAAATCCTAGTTGGAATAAGCCATCTCTTCCCAACAAATTCACAGGGCACTCCGGGACTTCGAAAATTGGCATTTTACAAGTTCTCCCCTGAGGGAGAACTCTCTCTAATCCACACAGGCTCAAATTCAAGTTCCATGGCAAAAGTAATTTGCCTATTTGTAAATTTAACTATTTCCTTATGTCCCGATAGTTTGGAACCTGGGATCTTTTCCCTACATGCTTTTGTATCGCAAGGAAATTTCATTTCTTTCCCATTTATTGACAAGGTTATTTCAGGTTTTTTTTTTTTTTTTTTTTTTTGTCCAAACTCAGAATGTCCTGTAAATTGAAATCCACTTCCTCATTCTCTGTAATAATTAAACAAGAGGATTTGTTGAGTTGGGAATCAGGTTGTCTTAGTCATGCGGTTGTTTGTCCATATTCTCTGTTATTTTTCTAAGGGCAGTTACGTGCGATGTGGCCTTTATCTCCACAGCACCAACAGATGGTATTATCATAACATTTTCGACCATATCTTACCCGCGTCCTCTAAAATTATCTCCCTCTTTGCCTCGATAGTATTTCTTTTTCTCCTCTCCTTTTTCTCTTTCAGACGCCATGTTTAGCCAAAAATGTAAGTCGTCAAATCCATCTTTTTCCATTTGTGATATTATTTTTGTGTCGACCCTCTATTTCGTTTCGCAGTTGAACTAATTTTTGCGAATTTAGCTGGCCAGCGAAACCATATTTGGTTATCCACGGGTTTAAATGTTTTATTTTGGAAGGGTTTTGAAGTTGTACACATTTCCAATCTTTACACGTCAGGCTTTCTGTTGGATTCGTTTTATTGTCATTGTTTCCCATTTTTGTGAATTTGGAAGTCAGTTTATTCGCACCTAGAGTGACCTAACACTGACTTTATTCAAAAAATGACTGGGTGACAATGAATGTCTGAGTTCTGGTAAACCTCAACCTTCTACCCCAAATGGGGCGGAGGATTCTTGCCTCTGCTTCCAAACTCAGTTGTCACTTACAATCCAGTCTCTTACATCCATACTTTTACACACACACACGATATTAGTAAGGTTTTAACAAACACACGAAAACATGGAAACACGGAAACACAAAGGCACGGAATTTTAAGCATGTCTAGGACTCCGCCGTCCTTTATTTTTATTTTTTTTTATTTTTTTTAACACGGAATTTTAGCACGTATAGGACTCCGCCGTCCATGCGGAATTTGTCGGACTCCGCCGTCCTTCATTTACTTGCCAGTGACTAGTATTACACAAGGTTTATTTCGCCGCAGACTTCTTTGTCGCGCGATACATTCACTTAAAAAAATGTTTAAAAAATTTAACTCACCAGTCGTCTTCAATCCTGTGGATTGTCGTCAACCTTCAGATCCCAGTTGAGGAGTACGAAGACCGGTCCCGGAAAGGGTCTCCATTGCCGTGGCCACGGTCTCTTAACTGGGTGTCGGCTCCACAACTGGAATCCTCGGGTGTGTTGACATCCGGCTCGAAGGACCAATTTAATGTTGGATTTATCTTGCCCAACATTATAAAAAATAGACACAAAAGGAATGAAGACGCTGGTTTCTTTTTCTCATGAGGAGGGCGCATGGGAGATTGTTCAGATTACAGCCTCTCAACACGCTCTAAACAATCTCTCCCGTCGCTCCTGCATTTATTTGAAAATAGGGAGGTTTCTAAGTTTACAAGACATAACGTACTAAGCTACAAGACGCAACACACTAAGGGTAGGGTTTCAAGGTGAAAACATGGCACCTGCCATGTCCCGGCCACGTCCTTCTCTCAGATGATTCCTGCTGAGTCATCTTCTTGAAGGCGAGACATCTTTCTTTCTAAACATTGTCCATAATACTAATGCAAGCTAAGCAAATAAATGATAACTTCTACAATATATCTAACAGAAAGCATCTTTTGGGAAGTTATGAGTCAAAATAAAAAAAAGTGTACAGCAGGCGCTGGGAAGCATTTTTAAGCGATAAAAACTGCAAATGTGTGTAAAACTCTAACCAAAGCTTTGGGATTCAAACCACTGCCTGTCACTTGTACAAAGGGGAGAGTTTTTATCTAAAATGCAAGATAATTTACTTGGAAAGCATCTTTTGTGAAGTTATGAGTCAAAATAAAAAAAGTGTACAGCAGAGGGAACTGGGAAGAATTTTTTCGCAATAAAAACTGCAAATGTGTGTAAAATTCCAACCAAAGCTTTGGGATTCAAACCACTGCCTGTAACTTGTATAAAGGGAAGAGTTTTACTCTAAAATGCAAGATAATTTACTTGGAAAGCATCCTTTGTGAAGTTATAAGTCAAAATAAAACAAAGTGTACAGCAGGCGCTGGGAAGCATTTTTAAGCAATAAAAAACAGCAAATGTGGATAAAACTCCAACCAACGCTTTGGGACTCAAACCACTGCCTCTAACTCGTATAAAGGGGAGAGTTTTACTCTAAAATGCAAGAGAATTCACTGGGAAGCATTTTTAAGCAATAAAAAAAAGGAAGTGTGTAAAACTCCAACCAAAGCTTTGGGATTCAAACCACTGCCTCTAATTATTATAAAGGTGAGAGTTTTCCTCTAAAATGCAAGAGAATTTACTTGGAAAGCGTCCTTTGTGAAGTTATGAGTTAAAATAAAACAAAGTGTACAGCAGGCGCTGGGAAGCATTTTTAAGCAATAAAAAACAGCAAATGTGGATAAAACTCCAACCAAAGCTTTGGGACTCAAACCACTGCCTCTAACTCGTATAAAGGGGAGAGTTTTACTCTAAAATGCAAGAGAATTTACTGGGAAAGCATTTTTTGAGAAGTTATGAGTCAAAATGAAAAAAGTGAACAGCAGGCGCTGGGAAGCATTTTTAAGCAATAAAAACTGCAAATGTGTGTAAAACTCCAACAAAAGCTTTGGGATTCAAACCACTGCCTCTAACTCGTATAAAGGGGAGAGTTTTACTCTAAAATGCAAGAGAAATTAATGGGAAAGCATCCTTTGTGAAGTTATGAGTCAAAATAAAAAAAGTAAAAAATAAAAAAACACTTTGATGCTCGTGTTTCGGACGCATGACCTCCGAGAGGCTTGGAAGTGACCTCATCTGAAAGGTGGATTTACCACGATCGAGTGTGTCAAACGTCAGCCCACTCGCTCAAACGTAAGGGTTCAACAGTTCTGCCGAAATCACATTGGTCGTCATGTTACAATTTAGTCAAATAAGGCCGACTGCTGGAGTGAAACGGAATGCTTTGACGCAAGCCTTCCTCACGCAAGACCTCCGAGACACTTGGAAGAGACCACATCTGAAAGGTGGATTCACAACGATTGAGTGTTTCGAACGTCAGCGCACGAGCTCAAACTTAAGGGTTCAAAAGTTCTGCCGAAATCACATAGGTCGTCATGTTTCAATGTCGTCAATAAAGGCCTACTACTGGAGCGAAACACAATGGTTTGATGCTCGCCGCTCAACCCCACACCCGTCCAGAGATTTGGGGGAGACCACCACTGAAAGGTGGATTCAAAACGATCGAGTGTGTCGAACGTCAGCCCACTAGCTCAAATTTAAGGTTTCTAAAGTTCTGCCGAAATCACATAGGTTGTCATGTTACAATTTAGTCAATAAAGGCCTCCTACTGGAGCGAAACGGAATGCTTCGACGCTCGTGTTTCGGCTACACGATCTCAGAGACGCTTGGAAGAGACCTCATCTGAAAGGTGGATTCACAACGATCGAGTGTGTCAAAGGTCAGCCCACTAGCTCAAACGTAAGGGTTCAAAAAGTCTGCCGAAATCACATAGGTCGTCATGTTACAATTTAGTCAATAAAGGCCTACTCCTGGCGTTAAATTGAATGCTTTGACGGTCGCCGCTCGGCCCCACAACCGTCCAGAGACTTGGGAGAGACCTCCCCTGAAAGGTGGATTCACAACAATCGAGGGTGTCGAACATCAGCCCACAAGCTCAAACTTAAGGGTTCAAAAGTTCTGCCGAAATCACATAGGTTGTCATGTTACAATTTAGTCAATAAAGGCCTCCTACTGGAGCGAAACGGAATGCTTTGACGCTCGCGTTTCGGCCGCACGACCTCAGAGAGACTTGGAAGAGACCTCAACTGAAAGGTGGATTCACAACGATCGAGTGTGTCGAATGTCAGCCCACGAGCTCAAACTTAAGGGTTCAAAAGTTCTGCCGAAATCACATAGGTCGTCATGTTACAATTTAGTCAATAAAGGCCTACTACTGGAGCGAAACGGAATGCTTTGACAGTCGCCGCTCGTCCACACGAAGTCCGAGAGGCTTGGAAGAGACCTCATCTGAAAGGTGGATTCACAACAATCCAGTGTGTCCAACGTCAGCCCACTAGCTCAAACGTAAGGGTTCAAAAGTTCTGCCGAAATAACATCGGTTGTCATGTTACAATTTAGTCAATAAAGGCCTACTACTGGAGCGAAACGGAATGCTTCGACGCTCGTGTTTCGGCCGCACGACCTCCGAGAGGCTTGGAAGAGACCTCATCTGAAATGTGGATTCACAACGATTGAGTGTTTCGAACGTCAGCGCACGAGCTCAAACTTAAGGGTTCAAAAGTTCTGCTGAAATCACATAGGTCGTCATGTTTCAATTTCGTCAATAAAGGCCTTCCTTCTGGAGCGAAACAAAATGCTTTGATGCTCGCCTTTCAGCCGCACGACCCACAAGAGGCTTGGAAGAGACCTCATTTGAAAGGTGGATTCACAACGATCGAGTGTGTCGAACCTCAATGCACTAGCTCAAACTTAAGGGTTCAAAAGTTCTGCCGAAATCACATAGGTCGTCATGTTACAATTTAGTCAAAAAAGGCCGACAACTGGAGCGAAACTGAATGATTTGACGGTCGCCGCTTGACCCCACACCCGTCCAGAGATTTGGGGGAGACCACCACTGAAAGGTGGATTCAAAACGATCGAGTGTGTCGAACGTCAGTGCACGAGCTGAAACTCAAGGGTTCAAAAGTTCTGCCGAAATCACATAGGTCGTCAATTTACAATTTAGCCAATAAAGGCCGACGACTGGAGCGAAACGGAAAGCTTTGACACTCGCCTTTCGACCGCACGACCTCCGAGAGGCTTGGAAGAGACCTCATCTGAAAGCTGGATTCACAAGGATCAAGTGTGTTGAACCTCAGCCCACAAGCTCAAACGTAAAGGTTCAAAAGTTCTGCCGGAATCACATAGGTTGTCATGTTACAATTTAGCCAATAAAGGCCTACTACTGGAGAGAAACGGAATGCTTTGACGCTTACGTTTCGGCCGCACGACCTCAGAGAGACTTGGAAGAGACCTCATCTGAAAGGTGGAATCACAACGATCAAGTGTATCGAACGTCAGCCCACTAGCTCAAACTTAAGGGTTCAAAAGTTCTGCCGAAAACACATAGGTTGTCATGTTACAATTTAGTCAATAAAGGCCGACGACTGGAGCGAAACGGAATGCTTTGACGCTCGCCTTTCGGCGGCATGACCTCCAGGAGACGCCTGGAAGAGACCTCATCTGAAAGGTGGATTCACAAGGATTGAGTGTGTTGAACGTCAGCCCATGAGCTCTAACGTAAGGGTTCAAAAGTTCTGCCAAAATCACATAGGTCGTCATGTTACAATTTAGTCAATAAAGGCCTACTACTGGAGCGAGACGGAATGCTTTGACGCTCGTGTTTCGGACGCAGGACCTCAGCGAGGCTTGGAAGAGACCTCATCTGAAAGGTGGATTCACAATGATCGAGTGTGTCGAACGTCAGACCACAAGTTCAAACTTAAGGTTTCTAAAGTTCTGCCGAAATCACATAGGTCGTCATGTTACAATTTAGTCAATAAAGGCCTACTACTGGAGCGTAACTGAATGCTTTGACATTCGCCGCTCGGCACCACAACCCCCCAGAGATTTGGGGGAG
This sequence comes from Phycodurus eques, assembly GCF_024500275.1. Lineage (NCBI taxonomy): Eukaryota > Metazoa > Chordata > Actinopteri > Syngnathiformes > Syngnathidae > Phycodurus > Phycodurus eques. The sequence continues at coordinate 125,004 of NW_026904073.1, read as the reverse complement.
ACCTCCCCTGAAACGTGGATTCACAACGATCGAGTGTGTCAAATGGAAGCCCAGTAGCTCAAACCTAAGGGTTCAAAAGTTCTGCCGAAATCACATAGGTTTTCATGTTACAATTTAGTCAATAAAGGCCTGCGACTGGAGCGAAACTGAATACTTTGACAGTCGCAGCTCGGCCACACGAAGTCCGAGAGGCTTGGAAGAGACCTCATCTGAAAGGTGGATTCACAACGATCAAGTGTGTCAAACGTCAGCCCACTAGCTCAAACTTAAGGGTTCAAAGGTTCTGCCGAAATCACAGGTCGTCATGTTACAATTTAGTCAATAAAGGCCTTCGACTGGAGCGAAACGGAATGCTTTGACGCTCGTGTTTCGGACACAGGACCTCAGAGAGGCTTGGAAGAGACCTCATCTGAAAGGTGGATTCACAACGATCGAGTGTATCGAACCTCAATGGACTAGCTCTAACTTAAGGGTTCAAAAGTTCTGCCGGAATCACATTGGTCGTCATGTTACAATTTAGCCAATAAAGGCCTACGACTGGAGCGAAACGGAATGATTTGACGCTCGTGTTTCGGACGCAGGACCTCAGAGAGGCTTGGAAGAGACCTCATCTGAAAGGTGGATTCACAACGATCGAGTGTATCGAACGTCAGCCCACTAGCTCAAACTTAAGGGTTCAAATTTTCTGCCGAAAACACATAGGTTATCATGTTACAATTTAGTCAATAAAGGCCTACTACTGGAGCGAAACGGAAAGCTTTGATGCTCGTGTTTCGGACGCAGGAGCTCAGAGAGGCTTGGAAGAGACCTCATCTGAAAGGTGGATTCACAATGATCGAGTTTTTCGAACGTCAGCCCACAAGCTCAAACTTAAGGGTTTAAAAGTTCTGCCGAAATCACATTGGCGTCATGTTACAATTTAGTCAATAAAGGCCTACTACTGGAGCGAAATTGAATGCTTTGACAGTCGCCGCTCAGCACCACAACCCTCCAGAGACTTGGGGGAGACCTCCCCTGAAACGTGGATTCAAAACGATCGAGTGTGTAAAATGTCAGCCCAGTAGCTCAAACTTAAGAGTTCAAAAGTTCTGCCGAAATCACATAGGTCATCATGTTACAATTTAGTCAATAAAGGCCTATGACTGGAGCGAAACGGAATGCTTCGACGCTCGTGTTTCGGCCGCACGAAGTCTGAGAGGCTTGGAAGAGACTTCATCTGAAAGGTGGATTCACAACGATCGAGCGTGTCGAACGTCAGCCAACTAGGTCAAACTTCAGGGTTTAAAAGTTCTGCCGAAATCACATAGGTCGTCATGTTACAATTTAGTCTATAAAGGCCTACGACTGGAGCGAAACGGAATTCTTCGACGCTCGTGTTTCGGCCGCACGACCTCCGAGAGGCTTGGAAGAGACCTTATCTAAAAGGTGGATTGACAACGATCCAGTGTGTCGAACGTCAGCCCACTAGCTCAAACTTAAGGGTTCAAAAGTTCTGCCGAAATAACATCGGTTGTCATGTTACAATTTAGTCAATGAAGCCTTACGACTGGAGCGAAACGGAATGCTTCAACGCTCGTGTTTCGGCCGCACGAAGTCTGAGAGGCTTGGAGGAGACCTCATCTGAAAGGTGGATAAAAAACGATCGAGTGTGTCGAATGTCAGCCTACTAGCTCAAACTTAAGGGTTTAAAAGTTCTGCCGAAATCACATAGGTCGTCATGTTACAATTTAGTCAATAAAGGCTTACTACTGGAGCGAAACTGAATGCTTTGATGCTCGTGTTTCGGCCGCACGACCTCCGAGAGGCTTGGAAGAGACCTCATCTGAAAGGTGGATTCAAAACGATCGAGTGTGTCAAATGTCAGTCGACTAGCTCAAACTTAAATCTTCAAAAGTTCTGCCGAAATCACATAGGTCGTCATGTTACAATTTAGTCAAAAAAGGCCTACTACTGGAGCGAAACGGAATGCTTCGATGCTCGTGTTTCAGCCGCACGACCTCCAAGAGGCTTGGAAGAGACGTCATCTGAAAGGTGGATTCACAACGTTCGCGTGTGTCGAACGTCAGCGCACTAGCTCAAACATAAGGGTTCAAAAGTTCTGCCGAAATCACATAGGTTGTCATGTTACAATTTAGTCAATAAAGGCCTTCTACTGGAGTGAAACGGAATGCTTCGACGCTCGTGTTTTGGCCGCACGAACTCCGAGAGGATTGGAAGAGACCTCATTTGAAAGGTGGATTCAAAACGATCGAGTGCGTCGAACGTCAACCCACTAGCTCAAACTTAAGGGTTCAAAAGTTCTGCCGAAATCACACAGGTTGTCATGTTACAATTTAGTCAATAAAGGCCAACTACTGGAGCGAAACTGAATGCTTTGACAGTCGCCGCTCGGCCGCACGAAGTCCGAGAGGCTTGGAAGAGCCGTCATCTGAAAGGTGGTATCACAACGATCGAGTGTGTCGAACGTCAGCCCACAAGCTCAAACTTAAGGGTTCAAAAGTTCTGCCGAAATCACATAGGTCGTCATGTTACAATTTTGTCAATAAAGGCCTTCTACTGGAGCGAAACGGAATGCTTCGACGCTCGTGTTTCGGCCGCACGACCTCCGAGAGGCTTGGAAGAGACCTCGTCTGAAATGTGGATTCACAACGATTGAGTGTGTCGAATGTAAGCCTACTAGCTCAAACTTAAGGGTTCAATAGTTCTGCCGCAATCACAAAGGTTGTCATGTTACAATTTAGTCAATAAAGGCCTACTACTGGAGTGAAACTGAATGCTTTGACAGTCTCCGCTCGTCCGCACGAAGTCCGAGAGGCTTGGAAGAGAGCTCATCTGAAATGTGGATTCACAACGATTGAGTGTGTCGAATATCAGCCTACTAGCTCAAACTTAAGGGTTGAATAGTTCTGACGAAATCACATAGGTTGTCATGTTACAATTTTGTCAAAAAAGGCCTAGCACTGGCGCGAAACGGAATGCTTCGATGATCGTGTTTCGGCCGCACGACCTCCGAGAGGGTTGGAAGAGACCTCATCTGAAAGGTGGATTCAAAACGATCGAGTGTGTCGAATGTCAGCCTACTAGCTCAAACTTAAAGCTTCAAAAGTTCTGCCGAAATCACATAGGTCGTCATGTTACAATTTAGTCAAAAAAGGCCTACTACTGGAGCGAAACGGAATGCTTCGAAGCTCGTGTTTCGGCTGCACGAACTCCGAGAGGATTGGAAGAGACCTCATCTGAAAGGTGGATTCACAACGATCGAGTGTGTCGAACGTCAGCCCACTAGCTCAAACTTAAGGGTTCAAAAGCTCTGCCGAAATCATATCGGTCGTCATGTTACAATTTAGTCAATAAAGGCCTAAGACTGGAGCGAAACGGAATGCTTCGACGCTTGTGTTTCGGCCGGACGACCTCCGAGAGGCTTGGAAGAGAACTCATCTGAAAGGTGGATTCACAACGATCGAGTGTGTCGAACGTCAGCCCACTAGCTCAAACTTAAGAGTTCAAAAGTTCTGCCGAAATCACATAGGTCGTCATGTTTCAATTTAGTCAATAAAGGCCTACAACTGGAGCGAAACTGAATGCTTCGACGCTCGTGTTTCAGTCGCACGGCCTCCGAGAGGCTTGGAAGAGACCTCATCTGAAAGGTGGATTCACAACGATCAAGTGTGTCGAACGTCAGCCCACAAGCTCAAACTTAAGGGTTCAAAAGTTCTGCCGAAATCACATATGTCATCATGTTACAATTTAGTCAATAAAGGACTAATACTGGAGCGAAACGGAATGCTTCGACGCTCGTGTTTCGGCCGCACCACCTCCGGGAGACTTGGAAGAGACCTCATATGAAAGGTGGATTCCCAACGATCGAGTGTGTCGAACGTCAGCCCATAATCTCAAACTTAAAGGTTCTAAAATTCTGCCGAAATCACATAGGTCGACATGTTACAATTTAGTCAATAAAGGCCTACCATTGGAGCGAAACGGAATGCTTCGAAACTCTGGTTTCGGCTGCACGAACTCCGAGAGGATTGGAAGAGACCTCATCTGAAAGGTGGAGTCACAACGATCGAGTGTGTCGAACGTCAGCCCACTAGCTCAAACTTAAGGGTTCAAAAGCTCTGGCGAAATCATATAGGTCGTCATGTTACAATTTAGTCAATAAAGGCCAACTACTGGAGCGAAACGGAATGCTTCGAAGCTCGTGTTTCGGCTGCACGAACTCCGAGAGGATTGGAAGAGACCTCATCTGAAAGGTGGATTCACAACGATCGAGTGTGTCGAACGTCAGCCCACTAGCTCAAACTTAAGGGTTCAAAAGTACTGCCGAAATCACATAGGTCGTCATGTTTCAATTTAGTCAATAAAGGCCTACTACTGGAGCGAAACGGAATGCTTCGACGCTCGTGTTTCAGCCGCACGACCTCCGAGAGGCTTGGAAGAGACCTCATCTGAAAGGTGGATTCAAAACGATCGAGTGTGTCGAATGTCAGTCTACTCGCTCAAACTTAAAGGTTCAAAAGTTCTGCCTAAATCACATGAGTCGTCATGTTACAATTTAGTCAATAACGGCCTACTACTGGAGCGAAACTGAATGCTTTGACAGTCGCCGCTCTGCCGAACGAACTCCGAGAGGATTGGAAGAGACCTCATCTGAAAGGTGGATTCACAACGATCGAGTGTGTCGAACGTCAGCCCACTAGCTCAAACTTAAGGGTTCAAAAGCTCTGCCGAAATCATATCGGTCGTCATGTTACTATTTAGTCAATAAAGGCCTAAGACTGGAGCGAAACCGAATGCTTCGACGCTCGTGTTTCAGTCGCACGGCCTCCGAGAGGCTTGGAAGAGACCTCATCTGAAAGGTGGATACACAACGATCAAGTGCGTCGAACGTCAGCCCACAAGCTCAAACTTAAGGGTTCAAAAGTTCTGCCGAAATCACATATGTCATCATGTTACAATTTAGTCAATAAAGGACTACTACTGGAGCGAAACGGAATGCTTCGACGCTCGTGTTTCGGCCGCACGACCTCCGAGAGGCTTGGAAGAGACCTCATATGAAAGGTGGATTCCCAACAATCGAGTGTGTCGAACGTCAGCCCATAATCTCAAACGTTCTGCCGAAATCATGTCGGTCGTCATGTTAAAATTTAGTCAATAAAGGCCTACGACTGGAGCGAAACGGAATGCTTCGAAGCTCGTGTTTCAGCCGCACGACCTCCGAGAGGCTTGGAAGAGACCTCATCTGAAAGGTGGATTCGCAACGATCGAGTGTGTCGAACGTCAGCCCACAAGCTCAAACTTAAGGGTTCAAAAGTTCTGCCGAAATCACATAGGTCGTCATGTTACAATTTAGTCAAAGGACTAGTACTGGAGCGAAACGGAATGCTTCGACGCTCGTGTTTCGGACGCACGACCGACGAGAGGCTTGGAAGAGACCTCATCTGAAAGGTGGATTCAAAACGATCGTGTGTGTCGAATGTCAGTCTACTAGCTCAAACTTAAAGGTTCAAAAGTTCTGCCTAAATCACATAGGTCGTCATGTTTCAATTTAGTCAATAAAGGCCTACGACTGGAGCTAAACGGAATGCTTCGACACTCGTGTTTCGGCCGCACGATCTCCGAGAAGCTTGGAAAAGACGTCATCTGAAAGGTGGATTCAAAACGATCGAGTGTTTCGAAGGTCAGCCTACTAGCTCAAACTTAAGGGTTCTAAAGTTCTGTCGAAATCACATAGGTCGACATGTTACAATTTAGTCAATAAAGGCCTACCATTGGAGCGAAACGGAATGCTTCGAAGCTCGGGTTTCGGCTGCACGAACTCCGAGAGGATTGGAAGAGACCTCATCTGAAAGGTGGATTCAAAACGATCGAGTGTGTCGAATGTCAGTCTACTCGCTCAAACTTAAAGGTTCAAAAGTTCTGCCTAAATCACATAAGTCGTCATGTTACAATTTAGTCAATAACGGCCTACTACTGGAGCGAAACTGAATGCTTTGACAGTCGGCGCTCTGCCAAACGAACTCCGAGAGGATTGGAAGAGACCTCATCTGAAAGGTGGATTCACAACGATCGAGTGTGTCGAACGTCAGCCCACTAGCTCAAACTTAAGGGTTCAAAAGCTCTGCCGAAATCATATCGGTCGTCATGTTACAATTTTGTCAATAAAGGCCTAAGACTGGAGCGAAACCGAATGCTTCGACGCTTGTGTTTCGGCCGCACGACCTCCGAGAGGCTTGGAAGCGAACTCATCTGAAAGGTGGATTCACAACGATCGAGTGTGTCGAACGTCAGCCCACTAGCTCAAATTTAAGAGTTCAAAAGTTCTGCCGAAATCACATATGTCATCATGTTACAATTTAGTCAATAAAGGACTAATACTGGAGCGAAACGGAATGCTTCGACGCTCGTGTTTCGGCCGCACGACCTCCGAGAGGCTTGGAAGAGACCTCATATGAAAGGTGGATTCCCAACGATCGAGTGTGTCGAACGTCAGCCCATAATCTCAAACGTAAGGGTTCAAACGTTCTGCCGAAATCATGTCGGTCGTCATGTTAAAATTTAGTCAATAAAGGCCTACGACTGGAGCGAAACGGAATGCTTCGACGCTTGTGTTTCGGCCGCACGACCTCCGAGAGGCTTGGAAGAGACCTCATCTGAAAGCTGGATTCACAACGATCGAGTGTGTCGAACGTCAGCCCACAATCTCAAACTTAAGGGTTCAAAGGTTCTGCCGAAATCACATAGGTTATCATGTGACAATTTAGTCAATAAAGGCCTACTATTGGAGCGAAACGGAATGCTTCGAAGCTCGTGTTTCAGCCGCACGACCTCCGAGAGGCTTGGAAGAGACCTTATCTGAAAGGTGGATTCGCAACGATCGAGTGTGTCGAACGTCAGCCCACAAGCTCAAACTTAAGGGTTCAAAAGTTCTGCCGAAATCACATAGGTCGTCATGTTACAATTTAGTCAAAGGACTAGTACTGGAGCGAAACGGAATGCTTCGAAGCTCGTGTTTCGGCTGCACGAACTCCGAGAGGATTGGAAGAGACCTCATCTGAAAGGTGGATTCACAACGATCGAGTGTGTCGAATGTCAGCCCACTAGCTCAAACTTAAGGGTTCAAAAGTACTGCCGAAATCACATAGGTCGTCATGTTTCAATTTAGTCAATAAAGGCCTACTACTGGAGCGAAACGGAATGCTTCGACGCTCGTGTTTCAGCCGCACGACCTCCGAGAGGCTTGGAAGAGACCTCATCTGAAAGGTGGATTCAAAACGATCGAGTGTGTTGAATGTCAGTCTACTCGCTCAAACTTAAAGGTTCAAAAGTTCTGCCTAAATCACATAAGTCGTCATGTTACAATTTAGTCAATAACGGCCTACTACTGGAGCGAAACTGAATGCTTTGACAGTCGCCGCTCTGCCGAACGAACTCCGAGAGGATTGGAAGAGACCTCATCTGAAAGGTGGATTCACAACGATCGAGTGTGTCGAACGTCAGCCCACTAGCTCAAACTTAAGGGTTCAAAAGCTCTGCCGAAATCATATCGGTCGTCATGTTACAATTTAGTCAATAAAGGCCTAAGACTGGAGCGAAACCGAATGCTTCGACGCTTGTGTTTCGGCCGCACGACCTCCGAGAGGCTTGGAAGAGAACTCATCTGAAAGGTGGATTCACAACGATCGAGTGTGTCGAACGTCAGCCCACTAGCTCAAACTTAAGAGTTCAAAAGTTCTGCCGAAATCACATAGGTCGTCATGTTTCAATTTAGTCAATAAAGGCCTACGACTGGAGCAAAACGGAATGCTTCGACGCTTGTGTTTCGGCCGCACGATCTCCGAGAAGCTTGGAAAAGACTTCATCTGAAAGGTGGATTCAAAACGATCGAGTGTTTCGAAGTTCAGCCTACTAGCTCAAACTTAAGGGTTCTAAAGTTCTGCCGAAATCACATAGGTCATCATGTTACAATTTAGTCAATAAAGGCCTACTATTGGAGCGAAACGGAATGCTTCGAAGCTCGTGTTTCGGCTGCACGAACTCCGAGAGGATTGGAAGAGACCTCATCTGAAAGGTGGATTCACAACGATCGAGTGTGTCGAACGTCAGCCCACTAGCTCAAACTTAAGGGTTCAAAAGTTCTGCCGAAATCACATAGGTCGTCATGTTTCAATATAGTCAATAAAGGCCTACTACTGGAGCGAAACGGAATGCTTCGACGCTCGTGTTTCAGCCGCACGACCTCCGAGAGGCTTGGAAGAGACCTCATCTGAAAGGTGGATTCACAACGATCGAGTGTGTCGAACGTCAGCCCACAATCTCAAACTTAAAGGTTCAAAACCTCTGCCTAAATCACATAGGTCGTCATGTTTCAATTTAGTCAATAAAGGCTTCCTACTGGAGCTAAACGGAATGCTTCGACGCTCGTGTTTCAGCCGCATGACCTCCGAGAGGCTTGGAAAAGACCTCATCTGAAAGGTGGATTCAAAACGATCGAGTGTGTCGAACGTCAGCCCACAAGCTCAAACTTAAGTGTTCAAAAGTTCTGCCGAAATCACATAGGTCGTCATGTTACAATTTAGTCAATAAAGGACTAGTACTCGAGCGAAACGGAATGCTTCGACGCTCGTGTTTCGGTCGCACGACCTCCGAGAGGCTTGGAAGAGAACTCATCTGAAAGGTGGATTCACAACGATCGAGTGTGTCGAACGTCAGCCCACAATCTCAAACTTAAGGGTTCAAAAGTTCTGCCGAAATCATATCGGTCGTCATGTTACAATTTAGTCAATAAAGGCCTACGACTGGAGCAAAACGGAATGCTTCGACGCTTGTGTTTCGGCCGGACGACCTCCGAGAGGCTTGGAAGAGACCTCATCTGAAAGGTGGAATCCCAACGATCGAGTGTGTCGAACGTCAGCCCACTAGTTCAAACTTAAGGGTTCAAAAGTTCTCCATAAATCACATAGGTCGTCATGTTACAATTTAGTCAATAAAGGCCAACTACTGGAGCAAAACGGAATGCTTCGACGCTCGTGTTTCAGCCGCACGACCTCCGAGAGGCTTGGAAGAGACCTCATCTGAAAGGTGGATTCAAAACGATCGAGTGTGTCGAACGTCAGCCCACAAGCTCAAACTTAAGGGTTCAAAAGTTCTGCCGAAATCACATAGGTCGTCATGTTACAATTTAGTCAATAAAGGACTAGTACTCGAGCGAAACGGAATGCTTCGACGCTCGTGTTTCGGTCGCACGACCTCCGAGAGGCTTGGAAGAGACCTCATCTGAAAGGTGGATTCACAACGATCGAGTGTGTCGAACGTCAGCCCACAATCTCAAACTTAAGGGTTCAAAAGTTCTGCCGAAATCATATTGGTCGTCATGTTACAATTTAGTCAATAAAGGCCTACGACTGGAGCAAAACGGAATGCTTCGACGCTTGTGTTTCGGCCGGACGACCTCCGAGAGGCTTGGAAGAGACCTCATCTGAAAGGTGGAATCCCAACGATCGAGTGTGTCGAACGTCAGCCCACTAGTTCAAACTTAAGGGTTCAAAAGTTCTGCATAAATCACATAGGTCGTCATGTTACAATTTAGTCAATAAAGGCCAACTACTGGAGCGAAACGGAATGCTTCGAAGCTCGTGTTTCGGCTGCACGAACTCCGAGAGGATTGGAAGAGACCTCATCTGACAGGTGGATTCACAACGATCGAGTGTGTCGAACGTCAGCCCACTAGCTCAAACTTAAGGGTTCAAAAGTTCTGCCTAAATCACATAAGTCGTCATGTTACAATTTAGTCAATAAAGACCTCCTACTGGAGCTAACGGAATGCTTTGACGCTCGTGTTTCGGCCGCACGACCTCCGAGAAGCTTGGAAAAGACGTCATCTGAAAGGTGGATTCAAAACGATCAAGTTTCTCGAAGGTCAGCCTACTAGCTCAAACTTAAGGGTTCTAAAGTTCTGCCGAAATCACATAGGTGGACATGTTACAATTTAGTCAATAAAGGCCTACTACTGGAGCGAAACTGAATGCTTTGACAGTCGCCGTTCGGCCGAACGAACTCCGAGAGGATTGGAAGAGACCTCATCTGAAAGGTGGATTCACAACGATCGAGTGTGTCGAACGTCAGCCCACTAGCTAAAACTTAGGGGTTCAAAAGTTCTGCCGAAATCACATAGGTCGTCATGTTTAAATTTAGTCAATAAAGGCCTACTACTGCAGCGAAACGGAATGCTTCGACGCTCGTGTTTCAGCCGCACGATCTCCGAGAAGCTTGGAAAAGACGTCATCTGAAAGGTGGATTCACAACGATCGAGTGTGTCGAACGTCAGCCCACAATCTCAAACTTAAAGGTTCAAAAGTTCTGCCTAAATCACATAGGTCGTCATGTTTCAATTTAGTCAATAAAGGCTTCCTACTGGAGCTAAACGGAATGCTTCGACGCTCGTGTTTCAGCCGCATGACCTCCGAGAGGCTTGGAAGAGACCTCATCTGAAAGGTGGATTCAAAACGATCGAGTGTGTCGAACGTCAGCCCACAAGCTCAAACTTAAGGGTTCAAAAGTTCTGCCGAAATCACATAGGTCGTCATGTTACAATTTAGTCAATAAAGGACTAGTACTCGAGCGAAACGGAATGCTTCGACGCTCGTGTTTCGGTCGCACGACCTCCGAGAGGCTTGGAAGAGACCTCATCTGAAAGGTGGATTCACAACGATCGAGTGTGTCGAACGTCAGCCCACAATCTCAAACTTAAGGGTTCAAAAGTTCTGCCGAAATCATATCGTCGTCATGTTACAATTTAGTCAATAAAGGCCTACGACTGGAGCAAAACGGAATGCTTCGACGCTTGTGTTTCGGCCGGACGACCTCCGAGAGGCTTGGAAGAGACCTCATCTGAAAGGTGGAATCCCAACGATCGAGTGTGTCGAACGTCAGCCCACTAGTTCAAACTTAAGGGTTCAAAAGTTCTGCATAAATCACATAGGTCGTCATGTTACAATTTAGTCAATAAAGGCCAACTACTGGAGCAAAACGGAATGCTTCGACGCTCGTGTTTCAGCCGCACGACCTCCGAGAGGCTTGGAAGAGACCTCATCTGAAAGGTGGATTCAAAACGATCGAGTGTGTCGAACGTCAGCCCACAAGCTCAAACTTAAGGGTTCAAAAGTTCTGCCGAAATCACATAGGTCGTCATGTTACAATTTAGTCAATAAAGGACTAGTACTCGAGCGAAACGGAATGCTTCGACGCTCGTGTTTCGGTCGCACGACCTCCGAGAGGCTTGGAAGAGACCTCATCTGAAAGGTGGATTCACAACGATCGAGTGTGTCGAACGTCAGCCCACAATCTCAAACTTAAGGGTTCAAAAGTTCTGCCGAAATCATATTGGTCGTCATGTTACAATTTAGTCAATAAAGGCCTACGACTGGAGCAAAACGGAATGCTTCGACGCTTGTGTTTCGGCCGGACGACCTCCGAGAGGCTTGGAAGAGACCTCATCTGAAAGGTGGAATCCCAACGATCGAGTGTGTCGAACGTCAGCCCACTAGTTCAAACTTAAGGGTTCAAAAGTTCTGCATAAATCACATAGGTCGTCATGTTACAATTTAGTCAATAAAGGCCAACTACTGGAGCGAAACGGAATGCTTCGAAGCTCGTGTTTCGGCTGCACGAACTCCGAGAGGATTGGAAGAGACCTCATCTGACAGGTGGATTCACAACGATCGAGTGTGTCGAACGTCAGCCCACTAGCTCAAACTTAAGGGTTCAAAAGTTCTGCCTAAATCACATAAGTCGTCATGTTACAATTTAGTCAATAAAGACCTCCTACTGGAGCTAACGGAATGCTTTGACGCTCGTGTTTCGGCCGCACGACCTCCGAGAAGCTTGGAAAAGACGTCATCTGAAAGGTGGATTCAAAACGATCAAGTTTCTCGAAGGTCAGCCTACTAGCTCAAACTTAAGGGTTCTAAAGTTCTGCCGAAATCACATAGGTGGACATGTTACAATTTAGTCAATAAAGGCCTACTACTGGAGCGAAACTGAATGCTTTGACAGTCGCCGTTCGGCCGAACGAACTCCGAGAGGATTGGAAGAGACCTCATCTGAAAGGTGGATTCACAACGATCGAGTGTGTCGAACGTCAGCCCACTAGCTAAAACTTAGGGGTTCAAAAGTTCTGCCGAAATCACATAGGTCGTCATGTTTAAATTTAGTCAATAAAGGCCTACTACTGCAGCGAAACGGAATGCTTCGACGCTCGTGTTTCAGCCGCACGATCTCCGAGAAGCTTGGAAAAGACGTCATCTGAAAGGTGGATTCACAACGATCGAGTGTGTCGAACGTCAGCCCACAATCTCAAACTTAAAGGTTCAAAAGTTCTGCCTAAATCACATAGGTCGTCATGTTTCAATTTAGTCAATAAAGGCTTCCTACTGGAGCTAAACGGAATGCTTCGACGCTCGTGTTTCAGCCGCATGACCTCCGAGAGGCTTGGAAGAGACCTCATCTGAAAGGTGGATTCAAAACGATCGAGTGTGTCGAACGTCAGCCCACAAGCTCAAACTTAAGGGTTCAAAAGTTCTGCCGAAATCACATAGGTCGTCATGTTACAATTTAGTCAATAAAGGACTAGTACTCGAGCGAAACGGAATGCTTCGACGCTCGTGTTTCGGTCGCACGACCTCCGAGAGGCTTGGAAGAGACCTCATCTGAAAGGTGGATTCACAACGATCGAGTGTGTCGAACGTCAGCCCACAATCTCAAACTTAAGGGTTCAAAAGTTCTGCCGAAATCATATCGGTCGTCATGTTACAATTTAGTCAATAAAGGCCTACGACTGGAGCAAAACGGAATGCTTCGACGCTTGTGTTTCGGCCGGACGACCTCCGAGAGGCTTGGAAGAGACCTCATCTGAAAGGTGGAATCCCAACGATCGAGTGTGTCGAACGTCAGCCCACTAGTTCAAACTTAAGGGTTCAAAAGTTCTGCATAAATCACATAGGTCGTCATGTTACAATTTAGTCAATAAAGGCCAACTACTGGAGCAAAACGGAATGCTTCGACGCTCATGTTTCAGCCGCACGACCTCCGAGAGGCTTGGAAGAGACCTCATCTGAAAGGTGGATTCAAAACGATCGAGTGTGTCGAACGTCAGCCCACAAGCTCAAACTTAAGGGTTCAAAAGTTCTGCCGAAATCACATAGGTCGTCATGTTACAATTTAGTCAATAAAGGACTAGTACTCGAGCGAAACGGAATGCTTCGACGCTCGTGTTTCGGTCGCACGACCTCCGAGAGGCTTGGAAGAGACCTCATCTGAAAGGTGGATTCACAACGATCGAGTGTGTCGAACGTCAGCCCACAATCTCAAACTTAAGGGTTCAAAAGTTCTGCCGAAATCATATTGGTCGTCATGTTACAATTTAGTCAATAAAGGCCTACTACTGGAGCGAAACTGAATGCTTTGACAGTCGCCGTTCGGCCGAACGAACTCCGAGAGGATTGGAAGAGACCTCATCTGAAAGGTGGATTCACAACGATCGAGTGTGTCGAACGTCAGCCCACTAGCTAAAACTTAGGGGTTCAAAAGTTCTGCCGAAATCACATAGGTCGTCATGTTTAAATTTAGTCAATAAAGGCCTACTACTGCAGCGAAACGGAATGCTTCGACGCTCGTGTTTCAGCCGCACGATCTCCGAGAAGCTTGGAAAAGACGTCATCTGAAAGGTGGATTCAAAACGATCGAGTGTTTCGAAGTTCAGCCTACTAGCTCAAACTTAAGGGTTCTAAAGTTCTGCCGAAATCACATAGGTCATCATGTTACAATTTAGTCAATAAAGGCCTACTATTGGAGCGAAACGGAATGCTTCGAAGCTCGTGTTTCGGCTGCACGAACTCCGAGAGGATTGGAAGAGACCTCATCTGAAAGGTGGATTCACAACGATCGAGTGTGTCGAACGTCAGCCCACTAGCTCAAACTTAAGGGTTCAAAAGTTCTGCCGAAATCACATAGGTCGTCATGTTTCAATTTAGTCAATAAAGGCCTACTACTGGAGCGAAACGGAATGCTTCGACGCTCGTGTTTCAGCCGCACGACCTCCGAGAGGCTTGGAAGAGACCTCATCTGAAAGGTGGATTCACAACGATCGAGTGTGTCGAACGTCAGCCCACAATCTCAAACTTAAAGGTTCAAAAGTTCTGCCTAAATCACATAGGTCGTCATGTTTCAATTTAGTCAATAAATGCTTCCTACTGGAGCTAAACGGAATGCTTCGACGCTCGTGTTTCAGCCGCACGACCTCCGAGAGGCTTGGAAGAGACCTCATCTGAAAGGTGGATTCAAAACGATCGAGTGTGTCGAACGTCAGCCCACAAGCTCAAACTTAAGGGTTCAAAAGTTCTGCCGAAATCACATAGGTCGTCATGTTACAATTTAGTCAATAAAGGACTAGTACTCGAGCGAAACGGAATGCTTCGACGCTCGTGTTTCGGTCGCACGACCTCCGAGAGGCTTGGAAGAGACCTCATCTGAAAGGTGGATTCACAACGATCGAGTGTGTCGAACGTCAGCCCACAATCTCAAACTTAAGGGTTCAAAAGTTCTGCCGAAATCATATCGTCGTCATGTTACAATTTAGTCAATAAAGGCCTACGACTGGAGCAAAACGGAATGCTTCGACGCTTGTGTTTCGGCCGGACGACCTCCGAGAGGCTTGGAAGAGACCTCATCTGAAAGGTGGAATCCCAACGATCGAGTGTGTCGAACGTCAGCCCACTAGTTCAAACTTAAGGGTTCAAAAGTTCTGCATAAATCACATAGGTCGTCATGTTACAATTTAGTCAATAAAGGCCAACTACTGGAGCAAAACGGAATGCTTCGACGCTCGTGTTTCAGCCGCACGACCTCCGAGAGGCTTGGAAGAGACCTCATCTGAAAGGTGGATTCAAAACGATCGAGTGTGTCGAACGTCAGCCCACAAGCTCAAACTTAAGGGTTCAAAAGTTCTGCCGAAATCACATAGGTCGTCATGTTACAATTTAGTCAATAAAGGACTAGTACTCGAGCGAAACGGAATGCTTCGACGCTCGTGTTTCGGTCGCACGACCTCCGAGAGGCTTGGAAGAGACCTCATCTGAAAGGTGGATTCACAACGATCGAGTGTGTCGAACGTCAGCCCACAATCTCAAACTTAAGGGTTCAAAAGTTCTGCCGAAATCATATTGGTCGTCATGTTACAATTTAGTCAATAAAGGCCTACGACTGGAGCAAAACGGAATGCTTCGACGCTTGTGTTTCGGCCGGACGACCTCCGAGAGGCTTGGAAGAGACCTCATCTGAAAGGTGGAATCCCAACGATCGAGTGTGTCGAACGTCAGCCCACTAGTTCAAACTTAAGGGTTCAAAAGTTCTGCATAAATCACATAGGTCGTCATGTTACAATTTAGTCAATAAAGGCCAACTACTGGAGCGAAACGGAATGCTTCGAAGCTCGTGTTTCGGCTGCACGAACTCCGAGAGGATTGGAAGAGACCTCATCTGACAGGTGGATTCACAACGATCGAGTGTGTCGAACGTCAGCCCACTAGCTCAAACTTAAGGGTTCAAAAGTTCTGCCTAAATCACATAAGTCGTCATGTTACAATTTAGTCAATAAAGACCTCCTACTGGAGCTAACGGAATGCTTTGACGCTCGTGTTTCGGCCGCACGACCTCCGAGAAGCTTGGAAAAGACGTCATCTGAAAGGTGGATTCAAAACGATCAAGTTTCTCGAAGGTCAGCCTACTAGCTCAAACTTAAGGGTTCTAAAGTTCTGCCGAAATCACATAGGTGGACATGTTACAATTTAGTCAATAAAGGCCTACTACTGGAGCGAAACTGAATGCTTTGACAGTCGCCGTTCGGCCGAACGAACTCCGAGAGGATTGGAAGAGACCTCATCTGAAAGGTGGATTCACAACGATCGAGTGTGTCGAACGTCAGCCCACTAGCTAAAACTTAGGGGTTCAAAAGTTCTGCCGAAATCACATAGGTCGTCATGTTTAAATTTAGTCAATAAAGGCCTACTACTGCAGCGAAACGGAATGCTTCGACGCTCGTGTTTCAGCCGCACGATCTCCGAGAAGCTTGGAAAAGACGTCATCTGAAAGGTGGATTCACAACGATCGAGTGTGTCGAACGTCAGCCCACAATCTCAAACTTAAAGGTTCAAAAGTTCTGCCTAAATCACATAGGTCGTCATGTTTCAATTTAGTCAATAAAGGCTTCCTACTGGAGCTAAACGGAATGCTTCGACGCTCGTGTTTCAGCCGCATGACCTCCGAGAGGCTTGGAAGAGACCTCATCTGAAAGGTGGATTCCAAAACGATCGAGTGTGTCGAACGTCAGCCCACAAGCTCAAACTTAAGGGTTCAAAAGTTCTGCCGAAATCACATAGGTCGTCATGTTACAATTTAGTCAATAAAGGACTAGTACTCGAGCGAAACGGAATGCTTCGACGCTCGTGTTTCGGTCGCACGACCTCCGAGAGGCTTGGAAGAGACCTCATCTGAAAGGTGGATTCACAACGATCGAGTGTGTCGAACGTCAGCCCACAATCTCAAACTTAAGGGTTCAAAAAGTTCTGCCGAAATCATACGGTCGTCATGTTACAATTTAGTCAATAAAGGCCTACGACTGGAGCAAAACGGAATGCTTCGACGCTTGTGTTTCGGCCGGACGACCTCCGAGAGGCTTGGAAGAGACCTCATCTGAAAGGTGGAATCCCAACGATCGAGTGTGTCGAACGTCAGCCCACTAGTCTCAAACTTAAGGGTCAAAAGTTCTGCAAGTCGTCATGTTACAATTTAGTCAATAAGGCTGCATAAATCACATAGGTCGTCATGTTACAATTTAGTCAATAAAGGCCAACTACTGGAGCAAAACGGAATGCTTCGACGCTCATGTTTCAGCCGCACGACCTCCGAGAGGCTTGGAAGAGACCTCATCTGAAAGGTGGATTCAAAACGATCGAGTGTGTCGAACGTCAGCCCACAAGCTCAAACTTAAGGGTTCAAAAGTTCTGCCGAAATCACATAGGTCGTCATGTTACAATTTAGTCAATAAAGGACTAGTACTCGAGCGAAACGGAATGCTTCGACGCTCGTGTTTCGGTCGCACGACCTCCGAGAGGCTTGGAAGAGACCTCATCTGAAAGGTGGATTCACAACGATCGAGTGTGTCGAACGTCAGCCCACAATCTCAAACTTAAGGGTTCAAAAGTTCTGCCGAAATCATATTGGTCGTCATGTTACAATTTAGTCAATAAAGGCCTACTACTGGAGCGAAACTGAATGCTTTGACAGTCGCCGTTCGGCCGAACGAACTCCGAGAGGATTGGAAGAGACCTCATCTGAAAGGTGGATTCACAACGATCGAGTGTGTCGAACGTCAGCCCACTAGCTAAAACTTAGGGGTTCAAAAGTTCTGCCGAAATCACATAGGTCGTCATGTTTAAATTTAGTCAATAAAGGCCTACTACTGCAGCGAAACGGAATGCTTCGACGCTCGTGTTTCAGCCGCACGATCTCCGAGAAGCTTGGAAAAGACGTCATCTGAAAGGTGGATTCAAAACGATCGAGTGTTTCGAAGTTCAGCCTACTAGCTCAAACTTAAGGGTTCTAAAGTTCTGCCGAAATCACATAGGTCATCATGTTACAATTTAGTCAATAAAGGCCTACTATTGGAGCGAAACGGAATGCTTCGAAGCTCGTGTTTCGGCTGCACGAACTCCGAGAGGATTGGAAGAGACCTCATCTGAAAGGTGGATTCACAACGATCGAGTGTGTCGAACGTCAGCCCACTAGCTCAAACTTAAGGGTTCAAAAGTTCTGCCGAAATCACATAGGTCGTCATGTTTCAATTTAGTCAATAAAGGCCTACTACTGGAGCGAAACGGAATGCTTCGACGCTCGTGTTTCAGCCGCACGACCTCCGAGAGGCTTGGAAGAGACCTCATCTGAAAGGTGGATTCACAACGATCGAGTGTGTCGAACGTCAGCCCACAATCTCAAACTTAAAGGTTCAAAAGTTCTGCCTAAATCACATAGGTCGTCATGTTTCAATTTAGTCAATAAATGCTTCCTACTGGAGCTAAACGGAATGCTTCGACGCTCGTGTTTCAGCCGCACGACCTCCGAGAGGCTTGGAAGAGACCTCATCTGAAAGGTGGATTCAAAACGATCGAGTGTGTCGAACGTCAGCCCACAAGCTCAAACTTAAGGGTTCAAAAGTTCTGCCGAAATCACATAGGTCGTCATGTTACAATTTAGTCAATAAAGGACTAGTACTCGAGCGAAACGGAATGCTTCGACGCTCGTGTTTCGGTCGCACGACCTCCGAGAGGCTTGGAAGAGACCTCATCTGAAAGGTGGATTCACAACGATCGAGTGTGTCGAACGTCAGCCCACAATCTCAAACTTAAGGGTTCAAAAGTTCTGCCGAAATCATATCGGTCGTCATGTTACAATTTAGTCAATAAAGGCCTACGACTGGAGCAAAACGGAATGCTTCGACGCTTGTGTTTCGGCCGGACGACCTCCGAGAGGCTTGGAAGAGACCTCATCTGAAAGGTGGAATCCCAACGATCGAGTGTGTCGAACGTCAGCCCACTAGTTCAAACTTAAGGGTTCAAAAGTTCTGCATAAATCACATAGGTCGTCATGTTACAATTTAGTCAATAAAGGCCAACTACTGGAGCGAAACGGAATGCTTCGAAGCTCGTGTTTCGGCTGCACGAACTCCGAGAAGATTGGAAGAGACCTCATCTGACAGGTGGATTCACAACGATCGAGTGTGTCGAACGTCAGCCCACTAGCTCAAACTTAAGGGTTCAAAAGTTCTGCCTAAATCACATAAGTCGTCATGTTACAATTTAGTCAATAAAGACCTCCTACTGGAGCTAACGGAATGCTTCGACGCTCGTGTTTCGGCCGCACGACCTCCGAGAAGCTTGGAAAAGACGTCATCTGAAAGGTGGATTCAAAACGATCAAGTTTCTCGAAGGTCAGCCTACTAGCTCAAACTTAAGGGTTCTAAAGTTCTGCCGAAATCACATAGGTCGTCATGTTTCAATTTAGTCAATAAAGGCTTCCTACTGGAGCTAAACGGAATGCTTCGACGCTCGTGTTTCAGCCGCATGACCTCCGAGAGGCTTGGAAGAGACCTCATCTGAAAGGTGGATTCAAAACGATCGAGTGTGTCGAACGTCAGCCCACAAGCTCAAACTTAAGGGTTCAAAAGTTCTGCCGAAATCACATAGGTCGTCATGTTACAATTTAGTCAATAAAGGACTAGTACTCGAGCGAAACGGAATGCTTCGACGCTCGTGTTTCGGTCGCACGACCTCCGAGAGGCTTGGAAGAGACCTCATCTGAAAGGTGGATTCACAACGATCGAGTGTGTCGAACGTCAGCCCACAATCTCAAACTTAAGGGTTCAAAAGTTCTGCCGAAATCATATCGGTCGTCATGTTACAATTTAGTCAATAAAGGCCTACGACTGGAGCAAAACGGAATGCTTCGACGCTTGTGTTTCGGCCGGACGACCTCCGAGAGGCTTGGAAGAGACCTCATCTGAAAGGTGGAATCCCAACGATCGAGTGTGTCGAACGTCAGCCCACTAGTTCATACTTAAGGGTTCAAAAGTTCTGCATAAATCACATAGGTCGTCATGTTACAATTTAGTCAATAAAGGCCAACTACTGGAGCAAAACGGAATGCTTCGACGCTCATGTTTCAGCCGCACGACCTCCGAGAGGCTTGGAAGAGACCTCATCTGAAAGGTGGATTCAAAACGATCGAGTGTGTCGAACGTCAGCCCACAAGCTCAAACTTAAGGGTTCAAAAGTTCTGCCGAAATCACATAGGTCGTCATGTTACAATTTAGTCAATAAAGGACTAGTACTCGAGCGAAACGGAATGCTTCGACGCTCGTGTTTCGGTCGCACGACCTCCGAGAGGCTTGGAAGAGACCTCATCTGAAAGGTGGATTCACAACGATCGAGTGTGTCGAACGTCAGCCCACAATCTCAAACTTAAGGGTTCAAAAGTTCTGCCGAAATCATATTGGTCGTCATGTTACAATTTAGTCAATAAAGGCCTACGACTGGAGCAAAACGGAATGCTTCGACGCTTGTGTTTCGGCCGGACGACCTCCGAGAGGCTTGGAAGAGACCTCATCTGAAAGGTGGAATCCCAACGATCGAGTGTGTCGAACGTCAGCCCACTAGTTCAAACTTAAGGGTTCAAAAGTTCTGCATAAATCACATAGGTCGTCATGTTACAATTTAGTCAATAAAGGCCAACTACTGGAGCGAAACGGAATGCTTCGAAGCTCGTGTTTCGGCTGCACGAACTCCGAGAGGATTGGAAGAGACCTCATCTGACAGGTGGATTCACAACGATCGAGTGTGTCGAACGTCAGCCCACTAGCTCAAACTTAAGGGTTCAAAAGTTCTGCCTAAATCACATAAGTCGTCATGTTACAATTTAGTCAATAAAGACCTCCTACTGGAGCTAACGGAATGCTTTGACGCTCGTGTTTCGGCCGCACGACCTCCGAGAAGCTTGGAAAAGACGTCATCTGAAAGGTGGATTCAAAACGATCAAGTTTCTCGAAGGTCAGCCTACTAGCTCAAACTTAAGGGTTCTAAAGTTCTGCCGAAATCACATAGGTGGACATGTTACAATTTAGTCAATAAAGGCCTACTACTGGAGCGAAACTGAATGCTTTGACAGTCGCCGTTCGGCCGAACGAACTCCGAGAGGATTGGAAGAGACCTCATCTGAAAGGTGGATTCACAACGATCGAGTGTGTCGAACGTCAGCCCACTAGCTAAAACTTAGGGGTTCAAAAGTTCTGCCGAAATCACATAGGTCGTCATGTTTAAATTTAGTCAATAAAGGCCTACTACTGCAGCGAAACGGAATGCTTCGACGCTCGTGTTTCAGCCGCACGATCTCCGAGAAGCTTGGAAAAGACGTCATCTGAAAGGTGGATTCAAAACGATCGAGTGTTTCGAAGTTCAGCCTACTAGCTCAAACTTAAGGGTTCTAAAGTTCTGCCGAAATCACATAGGTCATCATGTTACAATTTAGTCAATAAAGGCCTACTATTGGAGCGAAACGGAATGCTTCGAAGCTCGTGTTTCGGCTGCACGAACTCCGAGAGGATTGGAAGAGACCTCATCTGAAAGGTGGATTCACAACGATCGAGTGTGTCGAACGTCAGCCCACTAGCTCAAACTTAAGGGTTCAAAAGTTCTGCCGAAATCACATAGGTCGTCATGTTTCAATTTAGTCAATAAAGGCCTACTACTGGAGCGAAACGGAATGCTTCGACGCTCGTGTTTCAGCCGCACGACCTCCGAGAGGCTTGGAAGAGACCTCATCTGAAAGGTGGATTCACAACGATCGAGTGTGTCGAACGTCAGCCCACAATCTCAAACTTAAAGGTTCAAAAGTTCTGCCTAAATCACATAGGTCGTCATGTTTCAATTTAGTCAATAAATGCTTCCTACTGGAGCTAAACGGAATGCTTCGACGCTCGTGTTTCAGCCGCACGACCTCCGAGAGGCTTGGAAGAGACCTCATCTGAAAGGTGGATTCAAAACGATCGAGTGTGTCGAACGTCAGCCCACAAGCTCAAACTTAAGGGTTCAAAAGTTCTGCCGAAATCACATAGGTCGTCATGTTACAATTTAGTCAATAAAGGACTAGTACTCGAGCGAAACGGAATGCTTCGACGCTCGTGTTTCGGTCGCACGACCTCCGAGAGGCTTGGAAGAGACCTCATCTGAAAGGTGGATTCACAACGATCGAGTGTGTCGAACGTCAGCCCACAATCTCAAACTTAAGGGTTCAAAAGTTCTGCCGAAATCATATCGGTCGTCATGTTACAATTTAGTCAATAAAGGCCTACGACTGGAGCAAAACGGAATGCTTCGACGCTTGTGTTTCGGCCGGACGACCTCCGAGAGGCTTGGAAGAGACCTCATCTGAAAGGTGGAATCCCAACGATCGAGTGTGTCGAACGTCAGCCCACTAGTTCAAACTTAAGGGTTCAAAAGTTCTGCATAAATCACATAGGTCGTCATGTTACAATTTAGTCAATAAAGGCCAACTACTGGAGCGAAACGGAATGCTTCGAAGCTCGTGTTTCGGCTGCACGAACTCCGAGAAGATTGGAAGAGACCTCATCTGACAGGTGGATTCACAACGATCGAGTGTGTCGAACGTCAGCCCACTAGCTCAAACTTAAGGGTTCAAAAGTTCTGCCTAAATCACATAAGTCGTCATGTTACAATTTAGTCAATAAAGACCTCCTACTGGAGCTAACGGAATGCTTCGACGCTCGTGTTTCGGCCGCACGACCTCCGAGAAGCTTGGAAAAGACGTCATCTGAAAGGTGGATTCAAAACGATCAAGTTTCTCGAAGGTCAGCCTACTAGCTCAAACTTAAGGGTTCTAAAGTTCTGCCGAAATCACATAGGTGGACGTTACAATTTAGTCAATAAAGGCCTACTACTGGAGCGAAACTGAATGCTTTGACAGTCGCCGTTCGGCCGAACGAACTCCGAGAGGATTGGAAGAGACCTCATCTGAAAGGTGGATTCACAACGATCGAGTGTGTCGAACGTCAGCCCACTAACTAAAACTTAAGGGTTAAAAAGTTCTGCCGAAATCACATAGGTCGTCATGTTTAAATTTAGTCAATAAAGGCCTACTACTGCAGCGAAACGGAATGCTTCGACGCTCGTGTTTCAGCCGCACGATCTCCGAGAAGCTTGGAAAAGACGTCATCTGAAAGGTGGATTCAAAACGATCGAGTGTTTCGAAGTTCAGCCTACTAGCTCAAACTTAAGGGTTCAAAAGTTCTGCCGAAATCACATAGGTCGTCATGTTTCAATTTCGTCAATAAAGGCCTACTACTGGAGCGAAATGGAATGCTTCGACGCTCGTGTTTCAGCCGCACGACCTCCGAGAGGCTTGGAAGAGACCTCATCTGAAAGGTGGATTCACAACGATCGAGTGTGTCGAACGTCAGCCCACAATCTCAAACTTAAAGGTTCAAAAGTTCTGCCTAAATCACATAGGTCGTCATGTTACAATTTAGTCAATAAAGGCTTCCTACTGGAGCTAAACGGAATGCTTCGACGCTCGTGTTTCGGTCGCACGACCTCCGAGAGGCTTGGAAGAGACCTCATCTGAAAGGTGGATTCACAACGATCGAGTGTGTCGAACGTCAGCCCACTAGTTCAAACTTAAGGGTTCAAAAGTTCTGCATAAATCACATAGGTCGTCATGTTACAATTTAGTCAATAAAGGCCAACTACTGGAGCAAAACGGAATGCTTCGACGCTCGTGTTTCAGCCGCACGACCTCCGAGAGGCTTGGAAGAGACCTCATCTGAAAGGTGGATTCAAAACGATCGAGTGTGTCGAACGTCAGCCCACAAGCTCAAACTTAAGGGTTCAAAAGTTCTGCCGAAATCACATAGGTCGTCATGTTACAATTTAGTCAATAAAGGACTAGTACTCGAGCGAAACGGAATGCTTCGACGCTCGTGTTTCGGTCGCACGACCTCCGAGAGGCTTGGAAGAGACCTCATCTGAAAGGTGGATTCACAACGATCGAGTGTGTCGAACGTCAGCCCACAATCTCAAACTTAAGGGTTCAAAAGTTCTGCCGAAATCATATCGGTCGTCATGTTACAATTTAGTCAATAAAGGCCTACGACTGGAGCAAAACGGAATGCTTCGACGCTTGTGTTTCGGCCGGACGACCTCCGAGAGGCTTGGAAGAGACCTCATCTGAAAGGTGGAATCCCAACGATCGAGTGTGTCGAACGTCAGCCCACTAGTTCAAACTTAAGGGTTCAAAAGTTCTGCATAAATCACATAGGTCGTCATGTTACAATTTAGTCAATAAAGGCCAACTACTGGAGCGAAACGGAATGCTTCGAAGCTCGTGTTTCGGCTGCACGAACTCCGAGAGGATTGGAAGAGACCTCATCTGACAGGTGGATTCACAACGATCGAGTGTGTCGAACGTCAGCCCACTAGCTCAAACTTAAGGGTTCAAAAGTTCTGCCTAAATCACATAAGTCGTCATGTTACAATTTAGTCAATAAAGACCTCCTACTGGAGCTAACGGAATGCTTCGACGCTCGTGTTTCGGCCGCACGACCTCCGAGAAGCTTGGAAAAGACGTCATCTGAAAGGTGGATTCAAAACGATCAAGTTTCTCGAAGGTCAGCCTACTAGCTCAAACTTAAGGGTTCTAAAGTTCTGCCGAAATCACATAGGTGGACATGTTACAATTTAGTCAATAAAGGCCTACTACTGGAGCGAAACTGAATGCTTTGACAGTCGCCGTTTGGCCGAACGAACTCCGAGAGGATTGGAAGAGACCTCATCTGAAAGGTGGATTCACAACGATCGAGTGTGTCGAACGTCAGCCCACTAGCTAAAACTTAAGGGTTCAAAAGTTCTGCCGAAATCACATAGGTCGTCATGTTTAAATTTAGTCAATAAAGGCCTACTACTGCAGCGAAACGGAATGCTTCGACGCTCGTGTTTCAGCCGCACGACCTCCGAGAGGCTTGGAAGAGACCTCATCTGAAAGGTGGATTCAAAACGATCGAGTGTTTCGAACGTCAGCCCACAAGCTCAAACTTAAGGGTTCAAAAGTTCTGCCGAAATCACATAGGTCGTCATGTTACAATTTAGTCAATAAAGGACTAGTACTCGAGCGAAACGGAATGCTTCGACGCTCGTGTTTCGGTCGCACGACCTCCGAGAGGCTTGGAAGAGACCTCATCTGAAAGGTGGATTCACAACGATCGAGTGTGTCGAACGTCAGCCCACAATCTCAAACTTAAGGGTTCAAAAGTTCTGCCGAAATCATATCGGTCGTCATGTTACAATTTAGTCAATAAAGGCCTACGACTGGAGCAAAACGGAATGCTTCGACGCTTGTGTTTCGGCCGGACGGCCTCCGAGAGGCTTGGAAGAGACCTCATCTGAAAGGTGGAATCCCAACGATCGAGTGTGTCGAACGTCAGCCCACTAGTTCAAACTTAAGGGTTCAAAAGTTCTGCATAAATCACATAGGTCGTCATGTTACAATTTAGTCAATAAAGGCCAACTACTGGAGCAAAACGGAATGCTTCGACGCTCGTGTTTCAGCCGCACGACCTCCGAGAGGCTTGGAAGAGACCTCATCTGAAAGGTGGATTCAAAACGATCGAGTGTGTCGAACGTCAGCCCACAAGCTCAAACTTAAGGGTTCAAAAGTTCTGCCGAAATCACATAGGTCGTCATGTTACAATTTAGTCAATCAAGGACTAGTACTCGAGCGAAACGGAATGCTTCGACGCTCGTGTTTCGGTCGCACGACCTCCGAGAGGCTTGGAAGAGACCTCATCTGAAAGGTGGATTCACAACGATCGAGTGTGTCGAACGTCAGCCCACAATCTCAAACTTAAGGGTTCAAAAGTTCTGCCGAAATCATATCGGTCGTCATGTTACAATTTAGTCAATAAAGGCCTACGACTGGAGCAAAACGGAATGCTTCGACGCTTGTGTTTCGGCCGGACGACCTCCGAGAGGCTTGGAAGAGACCTCATCTGAAAGGTGGAATCCCAACGATCGAGTGTGTCGAACGTCAGCCCACTAGTTCAAACTTAAGGGTTCAAAAGTTCTGCATAAATCACATAGGTCGTCATGTTACAATTTAGTCAATAAAGGCCAACTACTGGAGCGAAACGGAATGCTTCGAAGCTCGTGTTTCGGCTGCACGAACTCCGAGAGGATTGGAAGAGACCTCATCTGACAGGTGGATTCACAACGATCGAGTGTGTCGAACGTCAGCCCACTAGCTCAAACTTAAGGGTTCAAAAGTTCTGCCTAAATCACATAAGTCGTCATGTTACAATTTAGTCAATAAAGACCTCCTACTGGAGCTAACGGAATGCTTCGACGCTCGTGTTTCGGCCGCACGACCTCCGAGAAGCTTGGAAAAGACGTCATCTGAAAGGTGGATTCAAAATGATCAAGTTTCTCGAAGGTCAGCCTACTAGCTCAAACTTAAGGGTTCTAAAGTTCTGCCGAAATCACATAGGTGGACATGTTACAATTTAGTCAATAAAGGCCTACTACTGGAGCGAAACTGAATGCTTTGACAGTCGCTGTTCGGCCGAACGAACTCCGAGAGGATTGGAAGAGACCTCATCTGAAAGGTGGATTCACAACGATCGAGTGTCGAACATCAGCCCACTAGCTAAAACTTAAGGGTTCAAAAGTTCTGCCGAAATCACATAGGTCGTCATGTTTAAATTTAGTCAATAAAGGCCTACTACTGCAGCGAAACGGAATGCTTCGACGCTCGTGTTTCAGCCGCACGACCTCCGAGAGGCTTGGAAGAGACCTC
This sequence comes from Phycodurus eques, assembly GCF_024500275.1. Lineage (NCBI taxonomy): Eukaryota > Metazoa > Chordata > Actinopteri > Syngnathiformes > Syngnathidae > Phycodurus > Phycodurus eques. Next base: position 98,538 of record NW_026904073.1, on the reverse strand, counting down.
ATCTGAAAGGTGGATTCAAAACGATCGAGTGTGTCGAACGTCAGCCCACAACCTCAAACTTAAGGGTTCAAAAGTTCTGCCGAAATCACATAGGTCGTCATGTTACAATTTAGTCAATAAAGGACTAGTACTCGAGCGAAACGGAATGCTTCGACGCTCGTGTTTCGGTCGCACGACCTCCGAGAGGCTTGGAAGAGACCTCATCTGAAAGGTGGATTCACAACGATCGAGTGTGTCGAACGTCAGCCCACAATCTCAAACTTAAGGGTTCAAAAGTTCTGCCGAAATCATATCGGTCGTCATGTTACAATTTAGTCAATAAAGGCCTACGACTGGAGCAAAACGGAATGCTTCGACGCTTGTGTTTCGGCCGGACGGCCTCCGAGAGGCTTGGAAGAGACCTCATCTGAAAGGTGGAATCCCAACGATCGAGTGTGTCGAACGTCAGCCCACTAGTTCAAACTTAAGGGTTCAAAAGTTCTGCATAAATCACATAGGTCGTCATGTTACAATTTAGTCAATAAAGGCCAACTACTGGAGCAAAACGGAATGCTTCGACGCTCGTGTTTCAGCCGCACGACCTCCGAGAGGCTTGGAAGAGACCTCATCTGAAAGGTGGATTCAAAACGATCGAGTGTGTCGAACGTCAGCCCACAAGCTCAAACTTAAGGGTTCAAAAGTTCTGCCGAAATCACATAGGTCGTCATGTTACAATTTAGTCAATAAAGGACTAGTACTCGAGCGAAACGGAATGCTTCGACGCTCGTGTTTCGGTCGCACGACCTCCGAGAGGCTTGGAAGAGACCTCATCTGAAAGGTGGATTCACAACGATCGAGTGTGTCGAACGTCAGCCCACAATCTCAAACTTAAGGGTTCAAAAGTTCTGCCGAAATCATATCGGTCGTCATGTTACAATTTAGTCAATAAAGGCCAACTACTGGAGCGAAACGGAATGCTTCGAAGCTCGTGTTTCGGCTGCACGAACTCCGAGAGGATTGGAAGAGACCTCATCTGACAGGTGGATTCACAACGATCGAGTGTGTCGAACGTCAGCCCACTAGCTCAAACTTAAGGGTTCAAAAGTTCTGCCTAAATTACATAAGTCGTCATGTTACAATTTAGTCAATAAAGACCTCTTACTGGAGCTAAACGGAATGCTTCGACGCTCGTGTTTCGGCCGCATGACCTCCGAGAAGCTTGGAAAATACGTCATCTGAAAGGTGGATTCAAAACGATCAAGTTTCTCGAAGGTCAGCCTACTAGCTCAAACTTAAGGGTTCTAAAGTTCTGCCGAAATCACATAGGTCGACATGTTACAATTTAGTCAATAAAGGCCTACTACTGGAGCGAAACTGAATGCTTTGACAGTCGCCGTTCGGCCGAACGAACTCCGAGAGGATTGGAAGAGACCTCATCTGAAAGGTGGATTCACAACGATCGAGTGTGTCGAACATCAGCCCACTAGCTAAAACTTAAGGGTTCAAAAGTTCTGCCGAAATCACATAGGTCGTCATGTTTAAATTTAGTCAATAAAGGCCTACTACTGCAGCGAAACGGAATGCTTCGACGCTCGTGTTTCAGCCGCACGACCTCCGAGAGGCTTGGAAGAGACCTCATCTGAAAGGTGGATTCAAAACGATCGAGTGTGTCGAACGTCAGCCCACAACCTCAAACTTAAGGGTTCAAAAGTTCTGCCGAAATCACATAGGTCGTCATGTTACAATTTAGTCAATAAAGGACTAGTACTCGAGCGAAACGGAATGCTTCGACGCTCGTGTTTCGGTCGCACGACCTCCGAGAGGCTTGGAAGAGACCTCATCTGAAAGGTGGATTCACAACGATCGAGTGTGTCGAACGTCAGCCCACAATCTCAAACTTAAGGGTTCAAAAGTTCTGCCGAAATCATATCGGTCGTCATGTTACAATTTAGTCAATAAAGGCCTACGACTGGAGCAAAACGGAATGCTTCGACGCTTGTGTTTCGGCCGGACGGCCTCCGAGAGGCTTGGAAGAGACCTCATCTGAAAGGTGGAATCCCAACGATCGAGTGTGTCGAACGTCAGCCCACTAGTTCAAACTTAAGGGTTCAAAAGTTCTGCATAAATCACATAGGTCGTCATGTTACAATTTAGTCAATAAAGGCCAACTACTGGAGCAAAACGGAATGCTTCGACGCTCGTGTTTCAGCCGCACGACCTCCGAGAGGCTTGGAAGAGACCTCATCTGAAAGGTGGATTCAAAACGATCGAGTGTGTCGAACGTCAGCCCACAAGCTCAAACTTAAGGGTTCAAAAGTTCTGCCGAAATCACATAGGTCGTCATGTTACAATTTAGTCAATAAAGGACTAGTACTCGAGCGAAACGGAATGCTTCGACGCTCGTGTTTCGGTCGCACGACCTCCGAGAGGCTTGGAAGAGACCTCATCTGAAAGGTGGATTCACAACGATCGAGTGTGTCGAACGTCAGCCCACAATCTCAAACTTAAGGGTTCAAAAGTTCTGCCGAAATCATATCGGTCGTCATGTTACAATTTAGTCAATAAAGGCCAACTACTGGAGCGAAACGGAATGCTTCGAAGCTCGTGTTTCGGCTGCACGAACTCCGAGAGGATTGGAAGAGACCTCATCTGACAGGTGGATTCACAACGATCGATTGTGTCGAACGTCAGCCCACTAGCTCAAACTTAAGGGTTCAAAAGTTCTGCCTAAATTACATAAGTCGTCATGTTACAATTTAGTCAATAAAGACCTCCTACTGGAGCTAAACGGAATGCTTCGACGCTCGTGTTTCGGCCGCATGACCTCCGAGAAGCTTGGAAAAGACGTCATCTGAAAGGTGGATTCAAAACGATCAAGTGTCTCGAAGGTCAGCCTACTAGCTCAAACTTAAGGGTTCTAAAGTTCTGCCGAAATCACATAGGTCGACATGTTACAATTTAGTCAATAAAGGCCTACTACTGGAGCGGAACTGAATGGTTTGACAGTCGCCGTTCGGCCGAACGAACTCCGAGAGGATTGCAAGAGACCTCATCTGAAAGATGGATTCAAAACGATCGAGTGTGTCGAATGTCAGTCTACTAGCTCAAACTTAAAGGTTCAAAAGTTCTGCCTAAATCACATAGGTCGTCATGTTACAATTTAGTCAATAAAGGCTTCCTACTGGAGCTAAACGGAATGCTTCGACGCTCGTGTTTCAGCCGCACGACCTCCGAGAGGCTTGGAAGAGACCTCATCTGAAAGGTGCATTCAAAACGATCGAGTGTGTCGAACGTCAGCCCACAAGCTCAAACTTAAGGGTTCAAAAGTTCTGCCGAAATCACATAGGTCGACATGTTACAATTTAGTCAATAAAGGCCTACTACTGGAGCGAAACTGAATGCTTTGACAGTCGCCGTTCGGCCGAACGAACTCCGAGAGGATTGGAAGAGACCTCATCTGAAAGGTGGATTCACAACGATCGAGTGTGTCGAACGTCAGCCCACTAGCTAAAACTTAAGGGTTCAAAAGTTCTACCGAAATCACATAGGTCGTCATGTTTAAATTTAGTCAATAAAGGCCTACTACTGCAGCGAAACGGAATGCTTCGACGCTCGTGTTTCAGCCGCACGACCTCCAAGAGGCTTGGAAGAGACCTCATCTGAAAGGTGGATTCACAACGATCGAGTGTGTCGAACGTCAGCCCACAAGCTCAAACTTAAGGGTTCAAAAGTTCTGCCAAAATCACATAGGTCGTCATGTTACAATTTAGACAATAAAGGCCTACTACTGGAGCGAAACGGAATGCTTCGAAGCTCGGGTTTCGGCTGCACGAACTCCGAGAGGATTGGAAGAGACCTCATCTGAAAGGTGGATTCACAACGATCGAGTGTGTCGAACGTCAGCCCACTAGCTCAAACTTAAGGGTTCAAAAGCTCTGCCGAAATCATATTGGTCGTCATGTTACAATTTAGTCAATAAAGGCCTAAGACTGGAGCGAAACGGAATGCTTCGACGCTTGTGTTTCGGCCGGACGACCTCCGAGAGGCTTGGAAGAGAACTCATCTGAAAGGTGGATTCACAACGATCGAGTGTGTCGAACGTCAGCCCACTAGCTCAAACTTAAGAGTTCAAAAGTTCTGCCGAAATCACATAGGTCGTCATGTTTCAATTTAGTCAATAAAGGCCTACAACTGGAGCGAAACGGAATGCTTCGACGCTCGTGTTTCAGTCGCACGGCCTCCGAGAGGCTTGGAAGAGACCTCATCTGAAAGGTGGATTCACAACGATCAAGTGTGTCGAACGTCAGCCCACAAGCTCAAACTTAAGGGTTCAAAAGTTCTGCCGAAATCACATATGTCATCATGTTACAATTTAGTCAATAAAGGACTAATACTGGAGCGAAACGGAATGCTTCGACGCTCGTGTTTCGGCCGCACCACCTCCGGGAGACTTGGAAGAGACCTCATATGAAAGGTGGATTCCCAACGATCGAGTGTGTCGAACGTCAGCCCATAATCTCAAACTTAAAGGTTCTAAAATTCTGCCGAAATCACATAGGTCGACATGTTACAATTTAGTCAATAAAGGCCTAACATTGGAGCGAAACGGAATGCTTCGAAACTCTGGTTTCGGCTGCACGAACTCCGAGAGGATTGGAAGAGCGCTCATATGAAAGGTGGATTCCCAACGATCGAGTGTGTCGAACGTCAGCCCATAATATTACACTTAAGGGTTCAAAAATTCTGCCGATATCACATAGGTCGACATGTTACAATTTAGTCAATAAAGGCCTACCATTGGAGCGAAACGGAATGCTTCGAAACTCGGGTTTCGGCTGCACGAACTCCGAGAGGATTGGAAGAGACCTCATCTGAAAGGTGGAGTCACAACGATCGAGTGTGTCGAACGTCAGCCCACTAGCTCAAACTTAAGGGTTCAAAAGCTCTGCCGAAATCATATAGGTCGTCATGTTACAATTTAGTCAATAAAGGCCAACTACTGGAGCGAAACGGAATGCTTCGAAGCTCGTGTTTCGGCTGCACGAACTCCGAGAGGATTGGAAGAGACCTCATCTGAAAGGTGGATTCACAACGATCGAGTGTGTCGAACGTCAGCCCACTAGCTCAAACTTAAGGGTTCAAAAGTACTGCCGAAATCACATAGGTCGTCATGTTTCAATTTAGTCAATAAAGGCCTACTACTGGAGCGAAACGGAATGCTTCGACGCTCGTGTTTCAGCCGCACGACCTCCGAGAGGCTTGGAAGAGACCTCATCTGAAAGGTGGATTCAAAACGATCGAGTGTGTCGAACGTCAGCCCACTAGCTCAAACTTAAGAGTTCAAAAGTTCTGCCGAAATCACATAGGTCGTCATGTTTCAATTTAGTCAATAAAGGCCTACAACTGGAGCGAAACGGAATGCTTCGACGCTCGTGTTTCAGTCGCACGGCCTCCGAAAGGCTTGGAAGAGACCTCATCTGAAAGGTGGATTCACAACGATCAAGTGTGTCGAACGTCAGCCCACAAGCTCAAACTTAAGGGTTCAAAGTTCTGCCGAAATCACATATGTCATCATGTTACAATTTAGTCAATAACGGCCTACTACTGGAGCGAAACTGAATGCTTTGACAGTCGGCGCTCTGCCAAACGAACTCCGAGAGGATTGGAAAAGACCTCATCTGAAAGGTGGATTCACAACGATCGAGTGTGTCGAACGTCAGCCCACTAGCTCAAACTTAAGGGTTCAAAAGCTCTGCCGAAATCATATCGGTCGTCATGTTACAATTTTGTCAATAAAGGCCTAAGACTGGAGCGAAACCGAATGCTTCGACGCTTGTGTTTCGGCCGCACGACCTCCGAGAGGCTTGGAAGCGAACTCATCTGAAAGGTGGATTCACAACGATCGAGTGTGTCGAACGTCAGCCCACTAGCTCAAACTTAAGAGTTCAAAAGTTCTGCCGAAATCACATAGGTCGTCATGTTTCAATTTAGTCAATAAAGGCCTACAACTGGAGCGAAACGGAATGCTTCGACGCTCGTGTTTCAGTCGCACGGCCTCCGAAAGGCTTGGAAGAGACCTCATCTGAAAGGTGGATTCACAACGATCAAGTGTGTCGAACGTCAGCCCACAAGCTCAAACTTAAGGGTTCAAAGTTCTGCCGAAATCACATATGTCATCATGTTACAATTTAGTCAATAAAGGACTACTACTGGAGCGAAACGGAATGCTTCGACGCTCGTGTTTCGGCCGCACGACCTCCGAGAGGCTTGGAAGAGACCTCATCTGAAAGGTGGATTCACAACGATCGAGTGTGTCGAACGTCAGCCCACAAGCTCAAACTTAAGGGTTCAAAAGTTCTGCCGAAATCACATAGGTCGTCATGTTACAATTTAGTCAATAAAGGCCTACTACTGGAGCGAAACGGAATGCTTCGACGCTCGTGTTTCGGCCGCACGATCTCCGAGAAGCTTGGAAAAGACGTCATCTGAAAGGTGGATTCAAAACGATCGAATGTTTCGAAGGTCAGCCTACTAGCTCAAACTTAAGGGTTCTAAAGTTCTGCCGAAATCACATCGGTCGACATGTTACAATTTAGTCAATAAAGGCCTACCATTGGAGCGAAACGGAATGCTTCGAAGCTCTGGTTTCGGCTGCACAAACTCCGAGAGGATTGGAAGAGACCTCATCTGAAAGATGGATTCAAAACGATCGAGTGTGTCGAATGTCAGTCTACTAGCTCAAACTTAAAGGTTCAAAAGTTCTGCCTAAATCACATAGGTCGTCATGTTACAATTTAGTCAATAAAGGCTTCCTACTGGAGCTAAACGGAATGCTTCGACGCTCGTGTTTCAGCCGCACGACCTCCGAGAGGCTTGGAAGAGACCTCATCTGAAAGGTGCATTCAAAACGATCGAGTGTGTCGAACGTCAGCCCACAAGCTCAAACTTAAGGGTTCAAAAGTTCTGCCGAAATCACATAGGTCGACATGTTACAATTTAGTCAATAAAGGCCTACTACTGGAGCGAAACTGAATGCTTTGACAGTCGCCGTTCGGCCGAACGAACTCCGAGAGGATTGGAAGAGACCTCATCTGAAAGGTGGATTCACAACGATCGAGTGTGTCGAACGTCAGCCCACTAGCTAAAACTTAAGGGTTCAAAAGTTCTACCGAAATCACATAGGTCGTCATGTTTAAATTTAGTCAATAAAGGCCTACTACTGCAGCGAAACGGAATGCTTCGACGCTCGTGTTTCAGCCGCACGACCTCCGAGAGGCTTGGAAGAGACTTCATCTGAAAGGTGGATTCACAACGATCGAGTGTGTCGAACGTCAGCCCACAAGCTCAAACTTAAGGGTTCAAAAGTTCTGCCAAAATCACATAGGTCGTCATGTTACAATTTAGACAATAAAGGCCTACTACTGGAGCGAAACGGAATGCTTCGAAGCTCGGGTTTCGGCTGCACGAACTCCGAGAGGATTGGAAGAGACCTCATCTGAAAGGTGGATTCACAACGATCGAGTGTGTCGAACGTCAGCCCACTAGCTCAAACTTAAGGGTTCAAAAGCTCTGCCGAAATCATATTGGTCGTCATGTTACAATTTAGTCAATAAAGGCCTAAGACTGGAGCGAAACGGAATGCTTCGACGCTTGTGTTTCGGCCGGACGACCTCCGAGAGGCTTGGAAGAGAACTCATCTGAAAGGTGGATTCACAACGATCGAGTGTGTCGAACGTCAGCCCACTAGCTCAAACTTAAGAGTTCAAAAGTTCTGCCGAAATCACATAGGTCGTCATGTTTCAATTTAGTCAATAAAGGCCTACAACTGGAGCGAAACGGAATGCTTCGACGCTCGTGTTTCAGTCGCACGGCCTCCGAGAGGCTTGGAAGAGACCTCATCTGAAAGGTGGATTCACAACGATCAAGTGTGTCGAACGTCAGCCCACAAGCTCAAACTTAAGGGTTCAAAAGTTCTGCCGAAATCACATATGTCATCATGTTACAATTTAGTCAATAAAGGACTAATACTGGAGCGAAACGGAATGCTTCGACGCTCGTGTTTCGGCCGCACCACCTCCGGGAGACTTGGAAGAGACCTCATATGAAAGGTGGATTCCCAACGATCGAGTGTGTCGAACGTCAGCCCATAATCTCAAACTTAAAGGTTCTAAAATTCTGCCGAAATCACATAGGTCGACATGTTACAATTTAGTCAATAAAGGCCTACCATTGGAGCGAAACGGAATGCTTCGAAACTCTGGTTTCGGCTGCACGAACTCCGAGAGGATTGGAAGAGACCTCATCTGAAAGGTGGAGTCACAACGATCGAGTGTGTCGAACGTCAGCCCACTAGCTCAAACTTAAGGGTTCAAAAGCTCTGGCGAAATCATATAAGTCGTCATGTTACAATTTAGTCAATAAAGGCCAACTACTGGAGCGAAACGGAATGCTTCGAAGCTCGTGTTTCGGCTGCACGAACTCCGAGAGGATTGGAAGAGACCTCATCTGAAAGGTGGATTCACAACGATCGAGTGTGTCGAACGTCAGCCCACTAGCTCAAACTTAAGGGTTCAAAAGTACTGCCGAAATCACATAGGTCGTCATGTTTCAATTTAGTCAATAAAGGCCTACTACTGGAGCGAAACGGAATGCTTCGACGCTCGTGTTTCAGCCGCACGACCTCCGAGAGGCTTGGAAGAGACCTCATCTGAAAGGTGGATTCAAAACGATCGAGTGTGTCGAATGTCAGTCTACTCGCTCAAACTTAAAGGTTCAAAAGTTCTGCCTAAATCACATGAGTCGTCATGTTACAATTTAGTCAATAACGGCCTACTACTGGAGCGAAACTGAATGCTTTGACAGTCGCCGCTCTGCCGAACGAACTCCGAGAGGATTGGAAGAGACCTCATCTGAAAGGTGGATTCACAACGATCGAGTGTGTCGAACGTCAGCCCACTAGCTCAAACTTAAGGGTTCAAAAGCTCTGCCGAAATCATATCGGTCGTCATGTTACTATTTAGTCAATAAAGGCCTAAGACTGGAGCGAAACCGAATGCTTCAACGCTCGTGTTTCAGTCGCACGGCCTCCGAGAGGCTTGGAAGAGACCTCATCTGAAAGGTGGATTCACAACGATCAAGTGTGTCGAACGTCATCCCACAAGCTCAAACTTAAGGGTTCAAAAGTTCTGCCGAAATCACATATGTCATCATGTTACAATTTAGTCAATAAAGGACTACTACTGGAGCGAAACGGAATGCTTCGACGCTCGTGTTTCGGCCGCACGACCTCCGAGAGGCTTGGAAGAGACCTCATATGAAAGGTGGATTCCCAACAATCGAGTGTGTCGAACGTCAGCCCATAATCTCAAACGTAAGGGTTCAAACGTTCTGCCGAAATCATGTCGGTCGTCATGTTAAAATTTAGTCAATAAAGGCCTACGACTGGAGCGAAACGGAATGCTTCGAAGCTCGTGTTTCAGCCGCACGACCTCCGAGAGGCTTGGAAGAGACCTCATCTGAAAGGTGGATTCGCAACGATCGAGTGTGTCGAACGTCAGCCCACAAGCTCAAACTTAAGGGTTCAAAAGTTCTGCCGAAATCACATAGGTCGTCATGTTACAATTTAGTCAAAGGACTAGTACTGGAGCGAAACGGAATGCTTCGACGCTCGTGTTTCGGACGCACGACCTACGAGAGGCTTGGAAGAGACCTCATCTGAAAGGTGGATTCAAAACGATCGTGTGTGTCGAATGTCAGTCTACTAGCTCAAACTTAAAGGTTCAAAAGTTCTGCCTAAATCACATAGGTCGTCATGTTTCAATTTAGTCAATAAAGGCCTACGACTGGAGCTAAACGGAATGCTTCGACGCTCGTGTTTCGGCCGCACGATCTCCGAGAAGCTTGGAAAAGACGTCATCTGAAAGGTGGATTCAAAACGATCGAGTGTTTCGAAGGTCAGCCTACTAGCTCAAACTTAAGGGTTCTAAAGTTCTGTCGAAATCACATAGGTCGACATGTTACAATTTAGTCAATAAAGGCCTACCATTGGAGCGAAACGGAATGCTTCGAAGCTCGGGTTTCGGCTGCACGAACTCCGAGAGGATTGGAAGAGACCTCATCTGAAAGGTGGATTCACAACGATCGAGTGTGTCGAACGTCAGCCCACTAGCTCAAACTTAAGGGTTCAAAAGCTCTGCCGAAATCATATCGGTCGTCATGTTACAATTTAGTCAATAAAGGCCTAAGACTGGAGCGAAACAGAATGCTTCGACGCTTGTGATTCGGCCGCACGACCTCCGAGAGGCTTGGAAGAGAACTCATCTGAAAGGTGGATTCACAACGATCGAGTGTGTCGAACGTCACCCCACTAGCTCAAACTTAAGAGTTCAAAAGTTCTGCCGAAATCACATAGGTCGTCATGTTTCAATTTAGTCAATAAAGGCCTACAACTGGAGCGAAACGGAATGCTTCGACGCTCGTGTTTCAGCCGCACGACCTCCGAGAGGCTTGGAAGAGCGCTCATATGAAAGGTGGATTCCCAACGATCGAGTGTGTCGAACGTCAGCCCATAATATTACACTTAAGGGTTCAAAAATTCTGCCGAAATCACATAGGTCGACATGTTACAATTTAGTCAATAAAGGCCTACCATTGGAGCGAAACGGAATGCTTCGAAACTCGGGTTTCGGCTGCACGAACTCCGAGAGGATTGGAAGAGACCTCATCTGAAAGGTGGAGTCACAACGATCGAGTGTGTCGAACGTCAGCCCACTAGCTCAAACTTAAGGGTTCAAAAGCTCTGCCGAAATCATATAGGTCGTCATGTTACAATTTAGTCAATAAAGGCCAACTACTGGAGCGAAACGGAATGCTTCGAAGCTCGTGTTTCGGCTGCACGAACTCCGAGAGGATTGGAAGAGACCTCATCTGAAAGGTGGATTCACAACGATCGAGTGTGTCGAACGTCAGCCCACTAGCTCAAACTTAAGGGTTCAAAAGTACTGCCGAAATCACATAGGTCGTCATGTTTCAATTTAGTCAATAAAGGCCTACTACTGGAGCGAAACGGAATGCTTCGACGCTCGTGTTTCAGCCGCACGACCTCCGAGAGGCTTGGAAGAGACCTCATCTGAAAGGTGGATTCAAAACGATCGAGTGTGTCGAATGTCAGTCTACTCGCTCAAACTTAAAGGTTCAAAAGTTCTGCCTAAATCACATAAGTCGTCATGTTACAATTTAGTCAATAACGGCCTACTACTGGAGCGAAACTGAATGCTTTGACAGTCGGCGCTCTGCCAAACGAACTCCGAGAGGATTGGAAAAGACCTCATCTGAAAGGTGGATTCACAACGATCGAGTGTGTCGAACGTCAGCCCACTAGCTCAAACTTAAGGGTTCAAAAGCTCTGCCGAAATCATATCGGTCGTCATGTTACAATTTTGTCAATAAAGGCCTAAGACTGGAGCGAAACCGAATGCTTCGACGCTTGTGTTTCGGCCGCACGACCTCCGAGAGGCTTGGAAGCGAACTCATCTGAAAGGTGGATTCACAACGATCGAGTGTGTCGAACGTCAGCCCACTAGCTCAAACTTAAGAGTTCAAAAGTTCTGCCGAAATCACATAGGTCGTCATGTTTCAATTTAGTCAATAAAGGCCTACAACTGGAGCGAAACGGAATGCTTCGACGCTCGTGTTTCAGTCGCACGGCCTCCGAAAGGCTTGGAAGAGACCTCATCTGAAAGGTGGATTCACAACGATCAAGTGTGTCGAACGTCAGCCCACAAGCTCAAACTTAAGGGTTCAAAGGTTCTGCCGAAATCACATATGTCATCATGTTACAATTTAGTCAATAAAGGACTACTACTGGAGCAAAACGGAATGCTTCGACGCTCGTGTTTCGGCCGCACGACCTCCGAGAGGCTTGGAAGAGACCTCATATGAAAGGTGGATTCCCAACGATCGAGTGTGTCGAACGTCAGCCCATAATCTCAAACGTAAGGGTTCAAACGTTCTGCCGAAATCATGTCGGTCGTCATGTTAAAATTTAGTCAATAAAGGCCTACGACTGGAGCGAAACGGAATGCTTCGACGCTTGTGTTTCGGCCGCACGACCTCCGAGAGGCTTGGAAGAGACCTCATCTGAAAGGTGGATTCACAACGATCGAGTGTGTCGAACGTCAGCCCACAATCTCAAACTTAAGGGTTCAAAGGTTCTGCCGAAATCACATAGGTTATCATGTGACAATTTAGTCAATAAAGGCCTACTATTGGAGCGAAACGGAATGCTTCGAAGCTCGTGTTTCAGCCGCACGACCTCCGAGAGGCTTGGAAGAGACCTTATCTGAAAGGTGGATTCGCAACGATCGAGTGTGTCGAACGTCAGCCCACAAGCTCAAACTTAAGGGTTCAAAAGTTCTGCCGAAATCACATAGGTCGTCATGTTACAATTTAGTCAAAGGACTAGTACTGGAGCGAAACGGAATGCTTCGAAGCTCGTGTTTCGGCTGCACGAACTCCGAGAGGATTGGAAGAGACCTCATCTGAAAGGTGGATTCACAACGATCGAGTGTGTCGAACGTCAGCCCACTAGCTCAAACTTAAGGGTTCAAAAGTACTGCCGAAATCACATAGGTCGTCATGTTTCAATTTAGTCAATAAAGGCCTACTACTGGAGCGAAACGGAATGCTTCGACGCTCGTGTTTCAGCCGCACGACCTCCGAGAGGCTTGGAAGAGACCTCATCTGAAAGGTGGATTCAAAACGATCGAGTGTGTTGAATGTCAGTCTACTCGCTCAAACTTAAAGGTTCAAAAGTTCTGCCTAAATCACATAAGTCGTCATGTTACAATTTAGTCAATAACGGCCTACTACTGGAGCGAAACTGAATGCTTTGACAGTCGCCGCTCGGCCGAACGAACTCCGAGAGGATTGGAAGAGACCTCATCTGAAAGGTGGATTCACAACGATCGAGTGTGTCGAACGTCAGCCCACTAGCTCAAACTTAAGGGTTCAAAAGCTCTGCCGAAATCATATCGGTCGTCATGTTACAATTTAGTCAATAAAGGCCTAAGACTGGAGCGAAACCGAATGCTTCGACGCTTGTGTTTCGGCCGCACGACCTCCGAGAGGCTTGGAAGAGAACTCATCTGAAAGGTGGATTCACAACGATCGAGTGTGTCGAACGTCAGCCCACTAGCTCAAACTTAAGAGTTCAAAAGTTCTGCCGAAATCACATAGGTCGTCATGTTTCAATTTAGTCAATAAAGGCCTACGACTGGAGCAAAACGGAATGCTTCGACGCTTGTGTTTCGGCCGCACGATCTCCGAGAAGCTTGGAAAAGACCTCATCTGAAAGGTGGATTCAAAACGATCGAGTGTTTCGAAGTTCAGCCTACTAGCTCAAACTTAAGGGTTCTAAAGTTCTGCCGAAATCACATAGGTCATCATGTTACAATTTAGTCAATAAAGGCCTACTATTGGAGCGAAACGGAATGCTTCGAAGCTCGTGTTTCGGCTGCACGAACTCCGAGAGGATTGGAAGAGACCTCATCTGAAAGGTGGATTCACAACGATCGAGTGTGTCGAACGTCAGCCCACTAGCTCAAACTTAAGGGTTCAAAAGTTCTGCCGAAATCACATAGGTCGTCATGTTTCAATTTAGTCAATAAAGGCCTACTACTGGAGCGAAACGGAATGCTTCGACGCTCGTGTTTCAGCCGCACGACCTCCGAGAGGCTTGGAAGAGACCTCATCTGAAAGGTGGATTCACAACGATCGAGTGTGTCGAACGTCAACCCACAATCTCAAACTTAAAGGTTCAAAAGTTCTGCCTAAATCACATAGGTCGTCATGTTTCAATTTAGTCAATAAAGGCTTCCTACTGGAGCTAAACGGAATGCTTCGACGCTTGTGTTTCAGCCGCACGACCTCCGAGAGGCTTGGAAGAGACCTCATCTGAAAGGTGGATTCAAAACGATCGAGTGTGTCGAACGTCAGCCCACAAGCTCAAACTTAAGGGTTCAAAAGTTCTGCCGAAATCACATAGGTCGTCATGTTACAATTTAGTCAATAAAGGACTAGTACTCGAGCGAAACGGAATGCTTCGACGCTCGTGTTTCGGTCGCACGACCTCCGAGTGGCTTGGAAGAGACCTCATCTGAAAGGTGGATTCACAACGATCGAGTGTGTCGAACGTCAGCCCACAATCTCAAACTTAAGGGTTCAAAAGTTCTGCCGAAATCACATAGGTCGTCATGTTACAATTTAGTCAATAAAGGACTAGTACTCGAGCGAAACGGAATGCTTCGACGCTCGTGTTTCGGTCGCACGACCTCCGAGAGGCTTGGAAGAGACCTCATCTGAAAGGTGGATTCACAACGATCGAGTGTGTCGAACGTCAGCCCACAATCTCAAACTTAAGGGTTCAAAAGTTCTGCCGAAATCATATCGGTCGTCATGTTACAATTAAGTCAATAAAGGCCTACGACTGGAGCAAAACGGAATGCTTCGACGCTTGTGTTTCGGCCGGACGACCTCCGAGAGGCTTGGAAGAGACCTCATCTGAAAGGTGGAATCCCAACGATCGAGTGTGTCGAACGTCAGCCCACTAGTTCAAACTTAAGGGTTCAAAAGTTCTGCATAAATCACATAGGTCGTCATGTTACAATTTAGTCAATAAAGGCCAACTACTGGAGCAAAACGGAATGCTTCGACGCTCGTGTTTCAGCCGCACGACCTCCGAGAGGCTTGGAAGAGACCTCATCTGAAAGGTGGATTCAAAACGATCGAGTGTGTCGAACGTCAGCCCACAAGCTCAAACTTAAGGGTTCAAAAGTTCTGCCGAAATCACATAGGTCGTCATGTTACAATTTAGTCAATAAAGGACTAGTACTCGAGCGAAACGGAATGCTTCGACGCTCGTGTTTCGGTCGCACGACCTCCGAGAGGCTTGGAAGAGACCTCATCTGAAAGGTGGATTCACAACGATCGAGTGTGTCGAACGTCAGCCCACAATCTCAAACTTAAGGGTTCAAAAGTTCTGCCGAAATCATATCGGTCGTCATGTTACAATTTAGTCAATAAAGGCCTACGACTGGAGCAAAACGGAATGCTTCGACGCTTGTGTTTCGGCCGGACGACCTCCGAGAGGCTTGGAAGAGACCTCATCTGAAAGGTGGAATCCCAACGATCGAGTGTGTCGAACGTCAGCCCACTAGTTCAAACTTAAGGGTTCAAAAGTTCTGCATAAATCACATAGGTTGTCATGTTACAATTTAGTCAATAAAGGCCAACTACTGGAGCGAAACGGAATGCTTCGAAGCTCGTGTTTCGGCTGCACGAACTCCGAGAGGATTGGAAGAGACCTCATCTGGCAGGTGGATTCACAACGATCGAGTGTGTCGAACGTCAGCCCACTAGCTCAAACTTAAGGGTTCAAAAGTTCTGCCTAAATCACATAAGTCGTCATGTTACAATTTAGTCAATAAAGACCTCCTACTGGAGCTAACGGAATGCTTCGACGCTCGTGTTTCGGCCGCACGACCTCCGAGAAGCTTGGAAAAGACGTCATCTGAAAGGTGGATTCAAAACGATCAAGTTTCTCGAAGGTCAGCCTACTAGCTCAAACTTAAGGGTTCTAAAGTTCTGCCGAAATCACATAGGTGGACATGTTACAATTTAGTCAATAAAGGCCTACTATTGGAGCGAAACTGAATGCTTTGACAGTCGCCGTTCGGCCGAACGAACTCCGAGAGGATTGGAAGAGACCTCATCTGAAAGGTGGATTCACAACGATCGAGTGTGTCGAACGTCAGCCCACTAGCTAAAACTTAAGGGTTCAAAAGTTCTGCCGAAATCACTTAGGTCGTCATGTTTAAATTTAGTCAATAAAGGCCTACTACTGCAGCGAAACGGAATGCTTCGACGCTCGTGTTTCAGCCGCACGACCTCCGAGAGGCTTGGAAGAGACCTCATCTGAAAGGTGGATTCAAAACGATCGAGTGTGTCGAACGTCAGCCCACAAGCTCAAACTTAAGGGTTCAAAAGTTCTGTCGAAATCACATAGGTCGTCATGTTACAATTTAGTCAATAAAGGACTAGTACTCGAGCGAAACGGAATGCTTCGACGCTCGTGTTTCGGTCGCACGACCTCCGAGAGGCTTGGAAGAGACCTCATCTGAAAGGTGGATTCACAACGATCGAGTGTGTCGAACGTCAGCCCACAATCTCAAACTTAAGGGTTCAAAAGTTCTGCCGAAATCATATCGGTCGTCATGTTACAATTTAGTCAATAAAGGCCTACGACTGGAGCAAAACGGAATGCTTCGACGCTTGTGTTTCGGCCGGACGACCTCCGAGAGGCTTGGAAGAGACCTCATCTGAAAGGTGGAATCCCAACGATCGAGTGTGTCGAACGTCAGCCCACTAGTTCAAACTTAAGGGTTCAAAAGTTCTGCATAAATCACATAGGTCGTCATGTTACAATTTAGTCAATAAAGGCCAACTACTGGAGCAAAACGGAATGCTTCGACGCTCGTGTTTCAGCCGCACGACCTCCGAGAGGCTTGGAAGAGACCTCATCTGAAAGGTGGATTTAAAACGATCGAGTGTGTCGAACGTCAGCCCACAAGCTCAAACTTAAGGGTTCAAAAGTTCTGCCGAAATCACATAGGTCGTCATGTTACAATTTAGTCAATAAAGGAATAGTACTCGAGCGAAACGGAATGCTTCGACGCTCGTGTTTCGGTCGCACGACCTCCGAGAGGCTTGGAAGAGACCTCATCTGAAAGGTGGATTCACAACGATCGAGTGTCTCGAAGGTCAGCCCGCAATCTCAAACTTAAGGGTTCAAAAGTTCTGCCGAAATCATATCGGTCGTCATGTTACAATTTAGTCAATAAAGGCCTACGACTGGAGCAAAACGGAATGCTTCGACGCTTGTGTTTCGGCCGGACGACCTCCGAGAGGCTTGGAAGAGACCTCATCTGAAAGGTGGAATCCCAACGATCGAGTGTGTCGAACGTCAGCCCACTAGTTCAAACTTAAGGGTTCAAAAGTTCTGCATAAATCACATAGGTCGTCATGTTACAATTTAGTCAATAAAGGCCAACTACTGGAGCGAAACGGAATGCTTCGAAGCTCGTGTTTCGGCTGCACGAACTCCGAGAGGATTGGAAGAGACCTCATCTGACAGGTGGATTCACAACGATCGAGTGTGTTGAATGTCAGTCTACTCGCTCAAACTTAAAGGTTCAAAAGTTCTGCCTAAATCACATAAGTCGTCATGTTACAATTTAGTCAATAACGGCCTACTACTGGAGCGAAACTGAAAGCTTTGACAGTCGCCGCTCTGCCGAACGAACTCCGAGAGGATTGGAAGAGACCTCATCTGAAAGGTGGATTCACAACGATCGAGTGTGTCGAACGTCAGCCCACTAGCTCAAACTTAAGGGTTCAAAAGCTCTGCCGAAATCATATCGGTCGTCATGTTACAATTTAGTCAATAAAGGCCTAAGACTGGAGCGAAACCGAATGCTTCGACGCTTGTGTTTCGGCCGCACGACCTCCGAGAGGCTTGGAAGAGAACTCATCTGAAAGGTGGATTCACAACGATCGAGTGTGTCGAACGTCAGCCCACTAGCTCAAACTTAAGAGTTCAAAAGTTCTGCCGAAATCACATAGGTCGTCATGTTTCAATTTAGTCAATAAAGGCCTACGACTGGAGCAAAACGGAATGCTTCGACGCTTGTGTTTCGGCCGCACGATCTCCGAGAAGCTTGGAAAAGACGTCATCTGAAAGGTGGATTCAAAACGATCGAGTGTTTCGAAGTTCAGCCTACTAGCTCAAACTTAAGGGTTCTAAAGTTCTGCCGAAATCACATAGGTCATCATGTTACAATTTAGTCAATAAAGGCCTACTATTGGAGCGAAACGGAATGCTTCGAAGCTCGTGTTTCGGCTGCACGAACTCCGAGAGGATTGGAAGAGACCTCATCTGAAAGGTGGATTCACAACGATCGAGTGTGTCGAACGTCAGCCCACTAGCTCAAACTTAAGGGTTCAAAAGTTCTGCCGAAATCACATAGGTCGTCATGTTTCAATTTAGTCAAAAAAGGCCTACTACTGGAGCGAAACGGAATGCTTCGACGCTCGTGTTTCAGCCGCACGACCTCCGAGAGGCTTGGAAGAGACCTCATCTGAAAGGTGGATTCACAACGATCGAGTGTGTCGAACGTCAACCCACAATCTCAAACTTAAAGGTTCAAAAGTTCTGCCTAAATCACATAGGTCGTCATGTTTCAATTTAGTCAATAAAGGCTTCCTACTGGAGCTAAACGGAATGCTTCGACGCTCGTGTTTCAGCCGCACGACCTCCGAGAGGCTTGGAAGAGACCTCATCTGAAAGGTGGATTCAAAACGATCGAGTGTGTCGAACGTCAGCCCACAAGCTCAAACTTAAGGGTTCAAAAGTTCTGCCGAAATCACATAGGTCGTCATGTTACAATTTAGTCAATAAAGGACTAGTACTCGAGCGAAACGGAATGCTTCGACGCTCGTGTTTCGGTCGCACGACCTCCGAGAGGCTTGGAAGAGACCTCATCTGAAAGGTGGATTCACAACGATCGAGTGTGTCGAACGTCAGCCCACAATCTCAAACTTAAGGGTTCAAAAGTTCTGCCGAAATCACATAGGTCGTCATGTTACAATTTAGTCAATAAAGGACTAGTACTCGAGCGAAACGGAATGCTTCGACGCTCGTGTTTCGGTCGCACGACCTCCGAGAGGCTTGGAAGAGACCTCATCTGAAAGGTGGATTCACAACGATCGAGTGTGTCGAACGTCAGCCCACAATCTCAAACTTAAGGGTTCAAAAGTTCTGCCGAAATCATATCGGTCGTCATGTTACAATTAAGTCAATAAAGGCCTACGACTGGAGCAAAACGGAATGCTTCGACGCTTGTGTTTCGGCCGGACGACCTCCGAGAGGCTTGGAAGAGACCTCATCTGAAAGGTGGAATCCCAACGATCGAGTGTGTCGAACGTCAGCCCACTAGTTCAAACTTAAGGGTTCAAAAGTTCTGCATAAATCACATAGGTCGTCATGTTACAATTTAGTCAATAAAGGCCAACTACTGGAGCAAAACGGAATGCTTCGACGCTCGTGTTTCAGCCGCACGACCTCCGAGAGGCTTGGAAGAGACCTCATCTGAAAGGTGGATTCAAAACGATCGAGTGTGTCGAACGTCAGCCCACAAGCTCAAACTTAAGGGTTCAAAAGTTCTGCCGAAATCACATAGGTCGTCATGTTACAATTTAGTCAATAAAGGACTAGTACTCGAGCGAAACGGAATGCTTCGACGCTCGTGTTTCGGTCGCACGACCTCCGAGAGGCTTGGAAGAGACCTCATCTGAAAGGTGGATTCACAACGATCGAGTGTGTCGAACGTCAGCCCACAATCTCAAACTTAAGGGTTCAAAAGTTCTGCCGAAATCATATCGGTCGTCATGTTACAATTTAGTCAATAAAGGCCTACGACTGGAGCAAAACGGAATGCTTCGACGCTTGTGTTTCGGCCGGACGACCTCCGAGAGGCTTGGAAGAGACCTCATCTGAAAGGTGGAATCCCAACGATCGAGTGTGTCGAACGTCAGCCCACTAGTTCAAACTTAAGGGTTCAAAAGTTCTGCATAAATCACATAGGTCGTCATGTTACAATTTAGTCAATAAAGGCCAACTACTGGAGCGAAACGGAATGCTTCGAAGCTCGTGTTTCGGCTGCACGAACTCCGAGAGGATTGGAAGAGACCTCATCTGACAGGTGGATTCACAACGATCGAGTGTGTCGAACGTCAGCCCACTAGCTCAAACTTAAGGGTTCAAAAGTTCTGCCTAAATCACATAAGTCGTCATGTTACAATTTAGTCAATAAAGACCTCCTACTGGAGCTAACGGAATGCTTCGACGCTCGTGTTTCGGCCGCAAGACCTCCGAGAAGCTTGGAAAAGACGTCATCTGAAAGGTGGATTCAAAACGATCAAGTTTCTCGAAGGTCAGCCTACTAGCTCAAACTTAAGGGTTCTAAAGTTCTGCCGAAATCACATAGGTGGACATGTTACAATTTAGTCAATAAAGGCCTACTACTGGAGCGAAACTGAATGCTTTGACAGTCGCCGTTCGGCCGAACGAACTCCGAGAGGATTGGAAGAGACCTCATCTGAAAGGTGGATTCACAACGATCGAGTGTGTCGAACGTCAGCCCACTAGCTAAAACTTAAGGGTTCAAAAGTTCTGCCGAAATCACATAGGTCGTCATGTTTAAATTTAGTCAATAAAGGCCTACTACTGCAGCGAAACGGAATGCTTCGACGTTCGTGTTTCAGCCGCACGATCTCCGAGAAGCTTGGAAAAGACGTCATCTGAAAGGTGGATTCAAAACGATCGAGTGTTTCGAAGTTCAGCCTACTTGCTCAAACTTAAGGGTTCTAAAGTTCTGCCGAAATCACATAGGTCATCATGTTACAATTTAGTCAATAAAGGCCTACTATTGGAGCGAAACGGAATGCTTCGAAGCTCGTGTTTCGGCTGCACGAACTCCGAGAGGATTGGAAGAGACCTCATCTGAAAGGTGGATTCACAACGATCGAGTGTGTCGAACGTCAGCCCACTAGCTCAAACTTAAGGGTTCAAAAGTTCTGCCGAAATCACATAGGTCGTCATGTTTCAATTTAGTCAATAAAGGCCTACTACTGGAGCGAAACGGAATGCTTCGACGCTCGTGTTTCAGCCGCACAACCTCCGAGAGGCTTGGAAGAGACCTCATCTGAAAGGTGGATTCACAACGATCGAGTGTGTCGAACGTCAGCCCACAATCTCAAACTTAAAGGTTCAAAAGTTCTGCCTAAATCACATAGGTCGTCATGTTACAATTTAGTCAATAAAGGCTTCCTACTGGAGCTAAACGGAATGCTTCGACGCTCGTGTTTCAGCCGCACGACCTCCGAGAGGCTTGGAAGAGACCTCATCTGAAAGGTGGATTCAAAACGATCGAGTGTGTCGAACGTCAGCCCACAAGCTCAAACTTAAGGGTTCAAAAGTTCTGCCGAAATCACATAGGTCGTCATGTTACAATTTAGTCAATAAAGGACAAGTACTCGAGCGAAACGGAATGTTTCGACGCTCGTGTTTCGGTCGCACGACCTCCGAGAGGCTTGGAAGAGACCTCATCTGAAAGGTGGATTCACAACGATCGAGTGTGTCGAACGTCAGCCCACAATCTCAAACTTAAGGGTTCAAAAGTTCTGCCGAAATCATATCGGTCGTCATGTTACAATTTAGTCAATAAAGGCCTACGACTGGAGCAAAACGGAATGCTTCGACGCTTGTGTTTCGGCCGGACGACCTCCGAGAGGCTTGGAAGAGACCTCATCTGAAAGGTGGAATCCCAACGATCGAGTGTGTCGAACGTCAGCCCACTAGTTCAAACTTAAGGGTTCAAAAGTTCTGCATAAATCACATAGGTCGTCATGTTACAATTTAGTCAATAAAGGCCAACTACTGGAGCAAAACGGAATGCTTCGACGCTCGTGTTTCAGCCGCACGACCTCCGAGAGGCTTGGAAGAGACCTCATCTGAAAGGTGGATTCAAAACGATCGAGTGTGTCGAACGTCAGCCCACAAGCTCAAACTTAAGGGTTCAAAAGTTCTGCCGAAATCACATAGGTCGTCATGTTACAATTTAGTCAATAAAGGACTAGTACTCGAGCGAAACGGAATGCTTCGACGCTCGAGTTTCGGTCGCACGACCTCCGAGAGGCTTGGAAGAGACCTCATCTGAAAGGTGGATTCACAACGATCGAGTGTGTCGAACGTCAGCCCACAATCTCAAACTTAAGGGTTCAAAAGTTCTGCCGAAATCATATCGGTCGTCATGTTACAATTTAGTCAATAAAGGCCTACGACTGGAGCAAAACGGAATGCTTCGACGCTTGTGTTTCGGCCGGACGACCTCCGAGAGGCTTGGAAGAGACCTCATCTGAAAGGTGGAATCCCAACGATCGAGTGTGTCGAACGTCAGCCCACTAGTTCAAACTTAAGGGTTCAAAAGTTCTGCATAAATCACATAGGTCGTCATGTTACAATTTAGTCAATAAAGGCCAACTACTGGAGCAAAACGGAATGCTTCGACGCTCGTGTTTCAGCCGCACGACCTCCGAGAGGCTTGGAAGAGACCTCATCTGAAAGGTGGATTCAAAACGATCGAGTGTGTCGAACGTCAGCCCACAAGCTCAAACTTAAGGGTTCAAAAGTTCTGCCGAAATCACATAGGTCGTCATGTTACAATTTAGTCAATAAAGGACTAGTACTCGAGCGAAACGGAATGCTTCGACGCTCGTGTTTCGGTCGCACGACCTCCGAGAGGCTTGGAAGAGACCTCATCTGAAAGGTGGATTCACAACGATCGAGTGTGTCGAACGTCAGCCCACAATCTCAAACTTAAGGGTTCAAAAGTTCTGCCGAAATCATATCGGTCGTCATGTTACAATTTAGTCAATAAAGGCCTACGACTGGAGCAAAACGGAATGCTTCGACGCTTGTGTTTCGGCCGGACGACCTCCGAGAGGCTTGGAAGAGACCTCATCTGAAAGGTGGAATCCCAACGATCGAGTGTGTCGAACGTCAGCCCACTAGTTCAAACTTAAGGGTTCAAAAGTTCTGCATAAATCACATAGGTCGTCATGTTACAATTTAGTCAATAAAGGCCAACTACTGGAGCGAAACGGAATGCTTCGAAGCTCGTGTTTCGGCTGCACGAACTCCGAGAGGATTGGAAGAGACCTCATCTGACAGGTGGATTCACAACGATCAAGTGTGTCGAACGTCAGCCCACTAGCTCAAACTTAAGGGTTCAAAAGTTCTGCCTAAATCACATAAGTCGTCATGTTACAATTTAGTCAATAAAGACCTCCTACTGGAGCTAAACGGAATGCTTCGACGCTCGTGTTTCGGCCGCATGACCTCCGAGAAGCTTGGAAAAGACGTCATCTGAAAGGTGGATTCAAAACGATCAAGTGTCTCGAAGGTCAGCCTACTAGCTCAAACTTAAGGGTTCTAAAGTTCTGCCGAAATCACATAGGTCGACATGTTACAATTTAGTCAATAAAGGCCTACTACTGGAGCGAAACTGAATGCTTTGACAGTCGCCGTTCGGCCGAACGAACTCCGAGAGGATTGCAAGAGACTTCATCTGAAAGGTGGATTCACAACGATCGAGTGTGTCGAACGTCAGCCCACTAGCTAAAACTTAAGGGTTCAAAAGTTCTGCCGAAATCACATAGGTCGTCATGTTTAAATTTAGTCAATAAAGGCCTACTACTGCAGCGAAACGGAATGCTTCGACGCTCGTGTTTCAGCCGCACGACCTCCGAGAGGCTTGGAAGAGACCTCATCTGAAAGGTGGATTCACAACGATCGAGTGTGTCGAACGTCAGCCCACAAGCTCAAACTTAAGGGTTCAAAAGTTCTGCCGAAATCACATAGGTTGTCATGTTACAATTTAGTCAATAAAGGCCTACTACTGGAGCGAAACGGAATGCTTCGACGCTCGTGTTTCGGCCGCACGATCTCCGAGAAGCTTGGAAAAGACGTCATCTGAAAGGTGGATTCAAAACGATCGAATGTTTCGAAGGTCAGCCTACTAGCTCAAACTTAAGGGTTCTAAAGTTCTGCCGAAATCACATCGGTCGACATGTTACAATTTAGTCAATAAAGGCCTACCATTGGAGCGAAACGGAATGCTTCGAAGCTCTGGTTTCGGCTGCACAAACTCCGAGAGGATTGGAAGAGACCTCATCTGAAAGATGGATTCAAAACGATCGAGTGTGTCGAATGTCAGTCTACTAGCTCAAACTTAAAGGTTCAAAAGTTCTGCCTAAATCACATAGGTCGTCATGTTACAGTTTAGTCAATAAAGGCTTCCTACTGGAGCTAAACGGAATGCTTCGACGCTCGTGTTTCAGCCGCACGACCTCCGAGAGGCTTGGAAGAGACCTCATCTGAAAGGTGCATTCAAAACAATCGAGTGTGTCGAACGTCAGCCCACAAGCTCAAACTTAAGGGTTCAAAAGTTCTGCCGAAATCACATAGGTCGTCATGTTTAAATTTAGTCAATAAAGGCCTACTACTGCAGCGAAACGGAATGCTTCGACGCTCGTGTTTCAGCCGCACGACCTCCGAGAGGCTTGGAAGAGACCTCATCTGAAAGGTGGATTCACAACGATCGAGTGTGTCGAACGTCAGCCCACAAGCTCAAACTTAAGGGTTCAAAAGTTCTGCCGAAATCACATAGGTTGTCATGTTACAATTTAGTCAATAAAGGCCTACTACTGGAGCGAAACGGAATGCTTCGACGCTCGTGTTTCGGCCGCACGATCTCCGAGAAGCTTGGAAAAGACGTCATCTGAAAGGTGGATTCAAAACGATCGAATGTTTCGAAGGTCAGCCTACTAGCTCAAACTTAAGAGTTCTAAAGTTCTGCCGAAATCACATCGGTCGACATGTTACAATTTAGTCAATAAAGGCCTACCATTGGAGCGAAACGGAATGCTTCGAAGCTCTGGTTTCGGCTGCACAAACTCCGAGAGGATTGGAAGAGACCTCATCTGAAAGATGGATTCAAAACGATCGAGTGTGTCGAATGTCAGTCTACTAGCTCAAACTTAAAGGTTCAAAAGTTCTGCCTAAATCACATAGGTCGTCATGTTACAATTTAGTCAATAAAGGCTTCCTACTGGAGCTAAACGGAATGCTTCGACGCTCGTGTTTCAGCCGCACGACCTCCGAGAGGCTTGGAAGAGACCTCATCTGAAAGGTGCATTCAAAACGATCGAGTGTGTCGAACGTCAGCCCACAAGCTCAAACTTAAGGGTTCAAAAGTTCTGCCGAAATCACATAGGTCGTCATGTTACAATTTAGTCAATAAAGGACTAGTACTGGAGCGAAACGGAATGTTTCGACGCTCGTGTTTCGGTCGCACGACCTCCAAGAGGCTTGGAAGAGACCTCATCTGAAAGGTGGATTCACAACGATCGAGTCTGTCGAACGTCAGCCCACTAGCTCAAACTTAAGGGATCAAAAGTTCTGCCTAAATCACATAGGTCGTCATGTTACAATTTAGTCAATAAAGGCCAACTACTGGAGCGAAACGGAATGCTTCGAAGCTCGTGTTTCGGCTGCACGAACTCCGAGAGGATTGGAAGAGACCTCATCTGACAGGTGGATTCACAACGATCGAGTGTGTCGAACGTCAGCCCACTAGCTCAAACTTAAGGGTTCAAAAGTTCTGCCTAAATCACATGAGTCGTCATGTTACAATTTAGTCAATAAAGATCTCCTACTGGAGCTAAACGGAATGCTTCGACGCTCGTGTTTCGGCCGCACGACCTCCGAGAAGCTTGGAAAAGACGTCATCTGAAAGGTGGATTCAAAACGATCAAGTGTCTCGAAGGTCAGCCTACTAGCTCAAACTTAAGGGTTCTAAAGTTCTGCCGAAATCACATAGGTCGACATGTTACAATTTAGTCAATAAAGGCCTACTACTGGAGCGAAACTGAATGCTTTGACAGTCGCCGTTCGGCCGAACGAACTCCGAGAGGATTGGAAGAGACCTCATCTGAAAGGTGGATTCACAACGATCGAGTGTGTCGAACGTCAGCCCACTAGCTAAAACTTAAGGGTTCAAAAGTTCTACCGAAATCACATAGGTCGTCATGTTTAAATTTAGTCAATAAAGGCCTACTACTGCAGCGAAACGGAATGCTTCGACGCTCGTGTTTCAGCCGCACGAAGTCCGAGAGGCTTGGAAGAGACCTCATCTGAAAGGTGGATTCACAACGATCGAGTGTGTCGAACGTCAGCCCACAAGCTCAAACTTAAGGGTTCAAAAGTTCTGCCGAAATCACATAGGTCGTCATGTTACAATTTAGACAATAAAGGCCTACTACTGGAGCGAAACGGAATGCTTCGAAGCTCGGGTTTCGGCTGCACGAACTCCGAGAGGATTGGAAGAGACCTCATCTGAAAGGTGGATTCACAACGATCGAGTGTGTCGAACGTCAGCCCACTAGCTCAAACTTAAGGGTTCAAAAGCTCTGCCGAAATCATATCGGTCGTCATGTTACAATTTAGTCAATAAAGGCCTAAGACTGGAGCGAAACGGAATGCTTCGACGCTTGTGTTTCGGCCGGACGACCTCCGAGAGGCTTGGAAGAGACCTCATCTGAAAGGTGGATTCAAAACGATCGAGTGTGTCGAACGTCAGCCCACAAGCTCAAACTTAAGGGTTCAAAAGTTCTGCCGAAATCACATAGGTCGTCATGTTACAATTTAGTCAATAAAGGACAAGTACTCGAGCGAAACGGAATGTTTCGACGCTCGTGTTTCGGTCGCACGACCTCCGAGAGGCTTGGAAGAGACCTCATCTGAAAGGTGGATTCACAACGATCGAGTGTGTCGAACGTCAGCCCACAATCTCAAACTTAAGGGTTCAAAAGTTCTGCCGAAATCATATCGGTCGTCATGTTACAATTTAGTCAATAAAGGCCTACGACTGGAGCAAAACGGAATGCTTCGACGCTTGTGTTTCGGCCGGACGACCTCCGAGAGGCTTGGAAGAGACCTCATCTGAAAGGTGGAATCCCAACGATCGAGTGTGTCGAACGTCAGCCCACTAGTTCAAACTTAAGGGTTCAAAAGTTCTGCATAAATCACATAGGTCGTCATGTTACAATTTAGTCAATAAAGGCCAACTACTGGAGCAAAACGGAATGCTTCGACGCTCGTGTTTCAGCCGCACGACCTCCGAGAGGCTTGGAAGAGACCTCATCTGAAAGGTGGATTCAAAACGATCGAGTGTGTCGAACGTCAGCCCACAAGCTCAAACTTAAGGGTTCAAAAGTTCTGCCGAAATCACATAGGTCGTCATGTTACAATTTAGTCAATAAAGGACTAGTACTCGAGCGAAACGGAATGCTTCGACGCTCGAGTTTCGGTCGCACGACCTCCGAGAGGCTTGGAAGAGACCTCATCTGAAAGGTGGATTCACAACGATCGAGTGTGTCGAACGTCAGCCCACAATCTCAAACTTAAGGGTTCAAAAGTTCTGCCGAAATCATATCGGTCGTCATGTTACAATTTAGTCAATAAAGGCCTACGACTGGAGCAAAACGGAATGCTTCGACGCTTGTGTTTCGGCCGGACGACCTCCGAGAGGCTTGGAAGAGACCTCATCTGAAAGGTGGAATCCCAACGATCGAGTGTGTCGAACGTCAGCCCACTAGTTCAAACTTAAGGGTTCAAAAGTTCTGCATAAATCACATAGGTCGTCATGTTACAATTTAGTCAATAAAGGCCAACTACTGGAGCAAAACGGAATGCTTCGACGCTCGTGTTTCAGCCGCACGACCTCCGAGAGGCTTGGAAGAGACCTCATCTGAAAGGTGGATTCAAAACGATCGAGTGTGTCGAACGTCAGCCCACAAGCTCAAACTTAAGGGTTCAAAAGTTCTGCCGAAATCACATAGGTCGTCATGTTACAATTTAGTCAATAAAGGACTAGTACTCGAGCGAAACGGAATGCTTCGACGCTCGTGTTTCGGTCGCACGACCTCCGAGAGGCTTGGAAGAGACCTCATCTGAAAGGTGGATTCACAACGATCGAGTGTGTCGAACGTCAGCCCACAATCTCAAACTTAAGGGTTCAAAAGTTCTGCCGAAATCATATCGGTCGTCATGTTACAATTTAGTCAATAAAGGCCTACGACTGGAGCAAAACGGAATGCTTCGACGCTTGTGTTTCGGCCGGACGACCTCCGAGAGGCTTGGAAGAGACCTCATCTGAAAGGTGGAATCCCAACGATCGAGTGTGTCGAACGTCAGCCCACTAGTTCAAACTTAAGGGTTCAAAAGTTCTGCATAAATCACATAGGTCGTCATGTTACAATTTAGTCAATAAAGGCCAACTACTGGAGCGAAACGGAATGCTTCGAAGCTCGTGTTTCGGCTGCACGAACTCCGAGAGGATTGGAAGAGACCTCATCTGACAGGTGGATTCACAACGATCGAGTGTGTCGAACGTCAGCCCACTAGCTCAAACTTAAGGGTTCAAAAGTTCTGCCTAAATCACATAAGTCGTCATGTTACAATTTAGTCAATAAAGACCTCCTACTGGAGCTAAACGGAATGCTTCGACGCTCGTGTTTCGGCCGCATGACCTCCGAGAAGCTTGGAAAAGACGTCATCTGAAAGGTGGATTCAAAACGATCAAGTGTCTCGAAGGTCAGCCTACTAGCTCAAACTTAAGGGTTCTAAAGTTCTGCCGAAATCACATAGGTCGACATGTTACAATTTAGTCAATAAAGGCCTACTACTGGAGCGAAACTGAATGCTTTGACAGTCGCCGTTCGGCCGAACGAACTCCGAGAGGATTGCAAGAGACTTCATCTGAAAGGTGGATTCACAACGATCGAGTGTGTCGAACGTCAGCCCACTAGCTAAAACTTAAGGGTTCAAAAGTTCTGCCGAAATCACATAGGTCGTCATGTTTAAATTTAGTCAATAAAGGCCTACTACTGCAGCGAAACGGAATGCTTCGACGCTCGTGTTTCAGCCGCACGACCTCCGAGAGGCTTGGAAGAGACCTCATCTGAAAGGTGGATTCACAACGATCGAGTGTGTCGAACGTCAGCCCACAAGCTCAAACTTAAGGGTTCAAAAGTTCTGCCGAAATCACATAGGTTGTCATGTTACAATTTAGTCAATAAAGGCCTACTACTGGAGCGAAACGGAATGCTTCGACGCTCGTGTTTCGGCCGCACGATCTCCGAGAAGCTTGGAAAAGACGTCATCTGAAAGGTGGATTCAAAACGATCGAATGTTTCGAAGGTCAGCCTACTAGCTCAAACTTAAGGGTTCTAAAGTTCTGCCGAAATCACATCGGTCGACATGTTACAATTTAGTCAATAAAGGCCTACCATTGGAGCGAAACGGAATGCTTCGAAGCTCTGGTTTCGGCTGCACAAACTCCGAGAGGATTGGAAGAGACCTCATCTGAAAGATGGATTCAAAACGATCGAGTGTGTCGAATGTCAGTCTACTAGCTCAAACTTAAAGGTTCAAAAGTTCTGCCTAAATCACATAGGTCGTCATGTTACAGTTTAGTCAATAAAGGCTTCCTACTGGAGCTAAACGGAATGCTTCGACGCTCGTGTTTCAGCCGCACGACCTCCGAGAGGCTTGGAAGAGACCTCATCTGAAAGGTGCATTCAAAACAATCGAGTGTGTCGAACGTCAGCCCACAAGCTCAAACTTAAGGGTTCAAAAGTTCTGCCGAAATCACATAGGTCGTCATGTTTAAATTTAGTCAATAAAGGCCTACTACTGCAGCGAAACGGAATGCTTCGACGCTCGTGTTTCAGCCGCACGACCTCCGAGAGGCTTGGAAGAGACCTCATCTGAAAGGTGGATTCACAACGATCGAGTGTGTCGAACGTCAGCCCACAAGCTCAAACTTAAGGGTTCAAAAGTTCTGCCGAAATCACATAGGTTGTCATGTTGCAATTTAGTCAATAAAGGCCTACTACTGGAGCGAAACGGAATGCTTCGACGCTCGTGTTTCGGCCGCACGATCTCCGAGAAGCTTGGAAAAGACGTCATCTGAAAGGTGGATTCAAAACGATCGAATGTTTCGAAGGTCAGCCTACTAGCTCAAACTTAAGAGTTCTAAAGTTCTGCCGAAATCACATCGTTCGACATGTTACAATTTAGTCAATAAAGGCCTACCATTGGAGCGAAACGGAATGCTTCGAAGCTCTGGTTTCGGCTGCACAAACTCCGAGAGGATTGGAAGAGACCTCATCTGAAAGATGGATTCAAAACGATCGAGTGTGTCGAATGTCAGTCTACTAGCTCAAACTTAAAGGTTCAAAAGTTCTGCCTAAATCACATAGGTCGTCATGTTACAATTTAGTCAATAAAGGCTTCCTACTGGAGCTAAACGGAATGCTTCGACGCTCGTGTTTCAGCCGCACGACCTCCGAGAGGCTTGGAAGAGACCTCATCTGAAAGGTGCATTCAAAACGATCGAGTGTGTCGAACGTCAGCCCACAAGCTCAAACTTAAGGGTTCAAAAGTTCTGCCGAAATCACATAGGTCGTCATGTTACAATTTAGTCAATAAAGGACTAGTACTGGAGCGAAACGGAATGTTTCGACGCTCGTGTTTCGGTCGCACGACCTCCAAGAGGCTTGGAAGAGACCTCATCTGAAAGGTGGATTCACAACGATCGAGTCTGTCGAACGTCAGCCCACTAGCTCAAACTTAAGGGATCAAAAGTTCTGCCTAAATCACATAGGTCGTCATGTTACAATTTAGTCAATAAAGGCCAACTACTGGAGCGAAACGGAATGCTTCGAAGCTCGTGTTTCGGCTGCACGAACTCCGAGAGGATTGGAAGAGACCTCATCTGACAGGTGGATTCACAACGATCGAGTGTGTCGAACGTCAGCCCACTAGCTCAAACTTAAGGGTTCAAAAGTTCTGCCTAAATCACATGAGTCGTCATGTTACAATTTAGTCAATAAAGATCTCCTACTGGAGCTAAACGGAATGCTTCGACGCTCGTGTTTCGGCCGCACGACCTCCGAGAAGCTTGGAAAAGACGTCATCTGAAAGGTGGATTCAAAACGATCAAGTGTCTCGAAGGTCAGCCTACTAGCTCAAACTTAAGGGTTCTAAAGTTCTGCCGAAATCACATAGGTCGACATGTTACAATTTAGTCAATAAAGGCCTACTACTGGAGCGAAACTGAATGCTTTGACAGTCGCCGTTCGGCCGAACGAACTCCGAGAGGATTGGAAGAGACCTCATCTGAAAGGTGGATTCACAACGATCGAGTGTGTCGAACGTCAGCCCACTAGCTAAAACTTAAGGGTTCAAAAGTTCTACCGAAATCACATAGGTCGTCATGTTTAAATTTAGTCAATAAAGGCCTACTACTGCAGCGAAACGGAATGCTTCGACGCTCGTGTTTCAGCCGCACGAAGTCCGAGAGGCTTGGAAGAGACCTCATCTGAAAGGTGGATTCACAACGATCGAGTGTGTCGAACGTCAGCCCACAAGCTCAAACTTAAGGGTTCAAAAGTTCTGCCGAAATCACATAGGTCGTCATGTTACAATTTAGACAATAAAGGCCTACTACTGGAGCGAAACGGAATGCTTCGAAGCTCGGGTTTCGGCTGCACGAACTCCGAGAGGATTGGAAGAGACCTCATCTGAAAGGTGGATTCACAACGATCGAGTGTGTCGAACGTCAGCCCACTAGCTCAAACTTAAGGGTTCAAAAGCTCTGCCGAAATCATATCGGTCGTCATGTTACAATTTAGTCAATAAAGGCCTAAGACTGGAGCGAAACGGAATGCTTCGACGCTTGTGTTTCGGCCGGACGACCTCCGAGAGGCTTGGAAGAGAACTCATCTGAAAGGTGGATTCACAACGATCGAGTGTGTCGAACGTCAGCCCACTAGCTCAAACTTAAGAGTTCAAAAGTTCTGCCGAAATCACATAGGTCGTCATGTTTCAATTTAGTCAATAAAGGCCTACAACTGGAGCGAAACGGAATGCTTCGACGCTCGTGTTTCAGTCGCACGGCCTCCGAGAGGCTTGGAAGAGACCTCATCTGAAAGGTGGATTCACAACGATCAAGTGTGTCGAACGTCAGCCCACAAGCTCAAACTTAAGGGTTCAAAAGTTCTGCCGAAATCACATATGTCATCATGTTACAATTTAGTCAATAAAGGACTAATACTGGAGCGAAACGGAATGCTTCGACGCTCGTGTTTCGGCCGCACCACCTCCGGGAGACTTGGAAGAGACCTCATATGAAAGGTGGATTCCCAACGATCGAGTGTGTCGAACGTCAGCCCATAATCTCAAACTTAAAGGTTCTAAAATTCTGCCGAAATCACATAGGTCGACATTTTACAATTTAGTCAAAGGCCTACCATTGGAGCGAAACGGAATGCTTCGAAACTCTGGTTTCGGCTGCACGAACTCCGAGAGGATTGGAAGAGACCTCATCTGAAAGGTGGAGTCACAACGATCGAGTGTGTCGAACGTCAGCCCACTAGCTCAAACTTAAGGGTTCAAAAGCTCTGGCGAAATCATATAGGTCGTCATGTTACAATTTAGTCAATAAAGGCCAACTACTGGAGCGAAACGGAATGCTTCGAAGCTCGTGTTTCGGCTGCACGAACTCCGAGAGGATTGGAAGAGACCTCATCTGAAAGGTGGATTCACAACGATCGAGTGTGTCGAACGTCAGCCCACTAGCTCAAACTTAAGGGTTCAAAAGTACTGCCGAAATCACATAGGTCGTCATGTTTCAATTTAGTCAATAAAGGCCTACTACTGGAGCGAAACGGAATGCTTCGACGCTCGTGTTTCAGCCGCACGACCTCCGAGAGGCTTGGAAGAGACCTCATCTGAAAGGTGGATTCAAAACGATCGAGTGTGTCGAATGTCAGTCTACTCGCTCAAACTTAAAGGTTCAAAAGTTCTGCCTAAATCACATGAGTCGTCATGTTACAATTTAGTCAATAACGGCCTACTACTGGAGCGAAACTGAATGCTTTGACAGTCGCCGCTCTGCCGAACGAACTCCGAGAGGATTGGAAGAGACCTCATCTGAAAGGTGGATTCACAACGATCGAGTGTGTCGAACGTCAGCCCACTAGCTCAAACTTAAGGGTTCAAAAGCTCTGCCGAAATCATATCGGTCGTCATGTTACTATTTAGTCAATAAAGGCCTAAGACTGGAGCGAAACCGAATGCTTCGACGCTTGTGTTTCGGCCGCACGACCTCCGAGAGGCTTGGAAGAGAACTCATCTGAAAGGTGGATTCACAACGATCGAGTGTGTCGAACGTCAGCCCACTAGCTCAAACTTAAGAGTTCAAAAGTTCTGC
Source organism: Phycodurus eques (assembly GCF_024500275.1). Lineage (NCBI taxonomy): Eukaryota > Metazoa > Chordata > Actinopteri > Syngnathiformes > Syngnathidae > Phycodurus > Phycodurus eques. The sequence continues at coordinate 65,545 of NW_026904073.1, read as the reverse complement.
CGAAATCACATAGGTCGTCATGTTTCAATTTAGTCAATAAAGGCCTACAACTGGAGCGAAACGGAATGCTTCGACGCTCGTGTTTCAGTCGCACGGCCTCCGAGAGGCTTGGAAGAGACCTCATCTGAAAGGTGGATTCACAACGATCAAGTGTGTCGAACGTCAGCCCACAAGCTCAAACTTAAGGGTTCAAAAGTTCTGCCGAAATCACATATGTCATCATGTTACAATTTAGTCAATAAAGGACTACTACTGGAGCGAAACGGAATGCTTCGACGCTCGTGTTTCGGCCGCACGACCTCCGAGAGGCTTGGAAGAGACCTCATATGAAAGGTGGATTCCCAACAATCGAGTGTGTCGAACGTCAGCCCATAATCTCAAACGTAAGGGTTCAAACGTTCTGCCGAAATCATGTCGGTCGTCATGTTAAAATTTAGTCAATAAAGGCCTACGACTGGAGCGAAACGGAATGCTTCGAAGCTCGTGTTTCAGCCGCACGACCTCCGAGAGGCTTGGAAGAGACCTCATCTGAAAGGTGGATTCGCAACGATCGAGTGTGTCGAACGTCAGCCCACAAGCTCAAACTTAAGGGTTCAAAAGTTCTGCCGAAATCACATAGGTCGTCATGTTACAATTTAGTCAAAGGACTAGTACTGGAGCGAAACGGAATGCTTCGACGCTCGTGTTTCGGACGCACGACCTACGAGAGGCTTGGAAGAGACCTCATCTGAAAGGTGGATTCAAAACGATCGTGTGTGTCGAATGTCAGTCTACTAGCTCAAACTTAAAGGTTCAAAAGTTCTGCCTAAATCACATAGGTCGTCATGTTTCAATTTAGTCAATAAAGGCCTACGACTGGAGCTAAACGGAATGCTTCGACGCTCGTGTTTCGCCTGCACGATCTCCGAGAAGCTTGGAAAAGACGTCATCTGAAAGGTGGATTCAAAACGATCGAGTGTTTCGAAGGTCAGCCTACTAGCTCAAACTTAAGGGTTCTAAAGTTCTGCCGAAATCACATAGGTCGACATGTTACAATTTAGTCAATAAAGGCCTACCATTGGAGCGAAACGGAATGCTTCGAAGCTCGGGTTTCGGCTGCACGAACTCCGAGAGGATTGGAAGAGACATCATCTGAAAGGTGGATTCACAACGATCGAGTGTGTCGAACGTCAGCCCACTAGCTCAAACTTAAAGGTTCAAAAGTTCTGCCTAAATCACATAGGTCGTCATGTTACAATTTAGTCAATAAAGGCTTCCTACTGGAGCTAAACGGAATGCTTCGACGCTCGTGTTTCGGTCGCAAGACCAACGAGAGGCTTGGAAGAGACCTCATCTGAAAGGTGGATTCCCAACGATCTAATGTGTCGAACGTCAGCCCACAATCTAAAACTTAAGGGTTCAAAAGTTCTGCCGAAATCATATCGGTCGTAATGTTACAATTTAGTCAATAAAGGCCTACGACTGGAGCGAAACGGAATGCTTCGACGCTTGTGTTTCGGCCGCACGACCTCCGAGAGGCTTGGAAGAGACCTCATCCGAAAGGTGGATTCAGAACGATCGAGTGTGTCGAATGTCAGCCCACAATCTCAAACTTAAGGGTTCAAAGGTTCTGCCAAAATCACATAGGTCGTCATGTTACAATTTAGTCAATAAAGGCCTACTATTGGAGCGAAACGGAATGCTTCGAAGCTCGTGTTTCGGCTGCACGAACTCCGAGAGGATTGGAAGAGACCTCATCTGAAAGGTGGATTCACAACGATCGTGTGTCGAACGTCAGCCCACTAGCTCAAACTTAAGGGTTCCAAAGTTCTGCCGAAATCACATAGGTCTTCATGTTTCAATTTAGTCAATAAAGGCCTACTACTGGAGCGAAACGGAATGCTTCGACGCTCGTGTTTCAGCCGCACGACCTCCGAGAGGCTTGGAAGAGACCTCATCTGAAAGGTGGATTCACAACGATCGAGTGTGTCGAACGTCAGCCCACTAGCTCAAACTTAAAGGTTCAAAAGTTCTGCCTAAATCACATAGGTCGTCATGTTACATTTTAGTCAATAAAGGCTTCCTACTGGAGCTAAACGGAATGATTCGACGCTCGTGTTTCGGCCGCAGGACCTCCGAGAGGCTTGGAAAAGACGTCATCTGAAAGGTGGATTCACAACGATCGAGTGTGTCAAACGTCAGCCCACTAGTTCAAACTTAAGGGTTCAAAAGTTCTGCCGAAATCACATAAGTCGTCATGTTACAATTTCGTCAATAAAGGCCTCCTACTGGAGCGAAACGGAATGCTTCGACGCTCGTGTTTCGGCCGCACGACCACCGAGAAGCTTGGAAAAGACGTCATCTGAAAGGTGGATTCAAAACGATCGAGTGTCTCGAAGGTCAGCCTACTAGCTCAAACTTAAGGGTTCTAAAGTTCTGCCAAAATCACATAGGTCGACATGTTACAATTTAGTCAATAAAGGCCTACTACTGGAGCGAAACTGAATGCTTTGACAGTCGCCGCTCGGCCGCACGAACTCCGAGAGGATTGCAAGAGACCTCATCTGAAAGGTGGATTCAAAACGATCGAGTGTGTCGAATGTCAGTCTACAAGCTCAAACTTAAAGGTTCAAAAGTTCTGCCGAAATCACAAAGGTCATCATGTGACAATTTAGTCAATAAAGGCCTACTCCTGGAGCGAAACGGAATGCTTCGAAGCTCGTGTTTCGGCTGCACGACCTCCGAGAGGCTTGGAAGAGACCTCATCTGAAAGGTGGATTCACAACGATCGAGTGTGTCGAACGTCAGCCCACAAGCTCAAACTTAAGGGTTCAAATGTTCTGCCGAAATCACATAGGTCGTCATGTTACAATTTAGTCAATAAAGGCCTACGACTGGAGCGAAACGGAATGCTTCGATGCTTGTGTTTCGGCCGCACGACCTCAGAGAGGCTTGGAAGAGACCTCATCTGAAAGGTGGATTCACAACGATCAAGTGTGTCGAATGTCAGCCCACAATCTCAAACTTAAGGGTTCAAAGGTTCTGCCGAAATCACATAGGTTGTCATGTTACAATTTAGTCAATAAAGGCCTACTATTGGAGCGAAACGGAATGCTTCGAAGCTCGTGTTTCGGCTGCACGAACTCCGAGAGGATTGGAAGAGACATCATCTGAAAGGTGGATTCAGAACGATCGAGTGTGTTGAATGTCAGTCTACTAGCTCAAACTTAAAGGTTCAAAAGTTCTGCCTAAATCACATAGGTCGTCATGTTACAATTTAGTCAATAAAGGCTTCCTACTGGAGCTAAACGGAATGATTCGACGCTCGTGTTTCGGCCGCAGGACCTCCGAGAGGCTTGGAAAAGACGTCATCTGAAAGGTGGATTCAAAACGATCGAGTGTCTCGAAGGTCAGCCTACTAGCTCAAACTTAAGGGTTCTAAAGTTCTGCCGAAATCACATAGGTCGACATGTTACAATTTAGTCAATAAAGGCCTACTACTGGAGCGAAACTGAATGCTTTGACAGTCGCCGCTCGCCCGCACGAACTCCGAGAGGATTGCAAGAGACCTCATCTGAAAGGTGGATTCAAAACGATCGAGTGTGTCGAATGTCAGTCTACAAGCTCAAACTTAAAGGTTCAAAAGTTCTGCCGAAATCACAAAGGTCATCATGTGACAATTTAGTCAATAAAGGCCTACTCCTGGAGCGAAACGGAATGCTTCGAAGCTCGTGCTTCGGCTGCACGACCTCCGAGAGGCTTGGAAGAGACCTCATCTGAAAGGTGGATTCACAACGATCGAGTGTGTCGAACGTCAGCCCACAAGCTCAAACTTAAGGGTTCAAAAGTTCTGCCGAAATCACATAGGTCGTCATGTTACAATTTAGTCAAGAAAGGCCTACCATTGGAGCGAAACGGAATGCTTCGAAGCTCGGGTTTCGGCTGCACGAACTCCGAGAGGATTGGAAGAGACCTCATCTGAAAGGTGGATTCACAACGATCAAGTGTGTCGAACGTCAGCCCACTAGCTCAAACGTAAGGGTTCAAAAGCTCTGCCGAAATCATATCGGTCGTCATGTTACAATTTAGTCAATAAAGGCCTAAGACTGGAGCGAAACGGAATGCTTCGGCGCTTGTGTTTCGTCCGCACGACCTCCGAGAGGCATGGAAGAGAACTCATCTGAAAGGTGGATTCCCAACGATCGAGTGTGTCGAACGTCAGCCCACAATCTCAAACTTAAGGGTTCAAAAGTTCTGCCGAAATCATATCGGTCGTCATGTTACAATTTAGTCAATAAAGGCCTACGACTGGAGCGAAACGGAATGCTTCGACGCTTGTGTTTCGACCGCAAGACCTCCGAGAGGCTTGGAAGAGACCTCATCTGAAAGGGGGATTCACAACGATCGAGTGTGTCGAATGTCAGCCCACAATCTCAAACTTAAGGGTTCAAAGGTTCTGCCGAAATCACATAGGTCTTCATGTTACAATTTAGTCAATAAAGGCCTCCTATTGGAGCGAAACGGAATGCTTCGAAGCTCGTGTTTCGGCTGCACGACCTCCGAGAGGATTGGAAGAGACCTCATCTGAAAGGTAGATTCACAACGATAGAGTGTGTCGAACGTCAGCCCATAATCTCAAACTTAAGGGTTCCAAAGTTCTGCCGAAATCACATAGGTCGTCATGTTACAATTTAGTCAATAAAGGCCTACTACTGGAGCGAAACGGAATGCTTCGACGCTCGTGTTTCAGCCGCACGACCTCCGAGAGGCTTGGAAGAGACCTCATCTGAAAGGTGGATTCACAACGATCGAGTGTGTCGAACGTCAGCCCACAATCTCAAACTTAAGAGTTCAAAAGTTCTGCCGAAATCACATCGGGCGTCATGTTACAATTTAGTCAAAGGACTAGTACTGGAGCGAAACGGAATGCTTCGACGCTCGTGTTTCGGCCGCACGACCTACGAGAGGTTTGGAAGAGACTTCATCTGAAAGGTGGATTCCCAAAGATGGAGTGTGTCGAACGTCAGCCCACTAGTTCAAACTTAAGGGTTCAAAAGTTCTGCATAAATCACATAGGTCGTCATGTTACAATTTAGTCAATAAAGGCCAACTACTGGAGCGAAACGGAATGCTTCGAAGCTCGTGTTTCGGCTGCACGAACTCCGAAAGGTTTGGAAGAGACATCATCTGAAAGGTGGATTCACAACGATCTAGTGTGTCGAACGTCAGCCCACTAGCTCAAACTTAAGGGATCAAAAGTTCTGCCGAAATCACATAGGTCGTCATGTGACAATTTAGTCAATAAAGGCTTCCTACTGGAGCTAAACGGAATGCTTCGACGCTCGTGTTTCTGCCGCACGATCTCCGAGAAGCTTAGAAAAGACGTCATCTGAAAGGTGGATTCAAAACGATCGAGTGTTTCGAAGGTCAGCCTACTAGCTCAAACTTAAGGGTTCTAAAGTTCTGCCGAAATCACATAGGTCGACATGTTGCAATTTAGTCAATAAAGGCCTATCACTGGAGCGAAACGGAATGCTTCGAAGCTCGGGTTTCGGCTGCACGAACTCCGAGAGGATTGGAAGAGACCTCATCTGAAAGGTGGATTCACAACGATCGAGTGTGTTGAACGTCAGCCCACTAGCTCAAACTTCAGGGTTCAAAAGCTCTGCCGAAATCATATCGGTCGTCATGTTACAATTTAGTCAATAAAGGCCTAAGACTGGAGCGAAACGGAATGCTTCGACGCTTGTGTTTCGGCCGCACGACCTCCGAGAGGCTTGGAAGAGACCTCATCTGAAAGGTGGATTCCCAACGATCGAGTGTGTCGAACGTCAGCCCATAATCTCAAACTTAAGGGTTCAAAAGTTCTGCCGAAATCATATCGGTCGTCATGTTACAATTTAGTCAATAAAGGCCTCCGACTGGAGCGAAACGGAATGCTTCGACGCTTGTGTTTCGGCCGCACGACCTCCGAGAGGCTTGGAAGAGACCTCATCTGAAAGGTGGATTCACAACGATCGAGTGTGTCGAATGTCAGCCCACAATCTCAAACTTAAGGGTTCAAAGGTTCTGCCGAAATCACATAGATCGTCATGTGACAATTTAGTCAATAAAGGCCTACTCCTGGAGCGAAACGGAATGGTTCGAAGCTCGTGTTTCGGCCGCACGAACTCCGAGAGGATTGCAAGAGATCTCATCTAAAAGGTGGATTCAAAACGATCGAGTGTGTCGAATGTCAGTCTACTAGCTCAAACTTAAAGGTTCAAAAGTTCTGCCGAAATCACATAGGTCGTCATGTTTCAATTTAGTCAATAAAGGCCAACTACTGGAGCGAAACGGAATGCTTCGACGCTCGTGTTTCAGCCGCACGACCTCCAAGAGGCTTGGAAGAGACCTCATCTGAAAGGTGGATTCACAACGATCGAGTGTGTCGAACGTCAGCCCACAAGCTCAAACTTAAGGGTTCAAAAGTTCTGCCGAAATTACATAGGTCGTCATGTTACAATTTAGTCAATAAAGGACTAGTACAGGAGCGAAACGGAATGCTTCGACGCTCGTGTTTCGGTCGCACGACCTACGAGAGGCTTGGAAGAGACCTCATCTGAAAGGTGGATTCCCAACGATCGAGTGTGTCGAACGTCAGCCCACAATCTCAAACTTAAGGGTTCAAAAGTCCTGCGGAAATCATATCGGACGTCATGTTACAATTTAATCAATAAAGGCCTACGACTGGAGCGAAACGGAATGCTTCGACGCTTGTGTTTTGCCCGCACGACCTCCGAGAGGTTTGGAAGAGACCTCATATGAAAGGTGGATTCACAACGATCGAGTGTGTCGAACGTCAGCCCACTAGCTCAAACTTAAGGGTTCCAAAGCTCTGCCGAAATCATATCGGTCGTCATGTTACAATTTAGTCAATAAAGGCCTAAGACTGGAGCGAAACGGAATGCTTCGGCGCTTGTGTTTCATCCGCACGACCTCAGAGAGGCATGGAAGAGAACTCATCTGAAAGGTGGATTCCCATCGATCGAGTGTGTCGAACGTCAGCCCACAATCTCAAACTTAAGGGTTCAAAAGTTCTGCCGAAATCATATCGGTCGTCATGTTACAATTTAGTCAATAAAGGCCTACGACTGGAGCGAAACGGAATGCTTCGACGCTAGTGTTTCGACCGCAAGACCTCCGAGAGGCTTGGAAGAGACCTCATCTGAAAGGTAGATTCACAACGATCGAGTGTGTCGAACGTCAGCCCACTAGCTCAAACTTAAGGGTTCCAAAGTTCTGCCGAAATCACATAGGTCGTCATGTTACAATTTAGTCAATAAAGGCCTACTACTGGAGCGAAACGGAATGCTTCGACGCTCGTGTTTCAGCCGCACGACCTCCGAGAGGCTTGGAAGAGACCTCATCTGAAAGGTGGATTCACAACGATAGAGTGTGTCGAACGTCAGCCCACAATCTCAAACTTAAGAGTTCAAAAGTTCTGCCGAAATCACATCGGGCGTCATGTTACAATTTAGTCAAAGGACTAGTACTGGAGCGAAACGGAATGCTTCGACGCTCGTGTTTCGGCCACACGACCTACGAGAGGTTTGGAAGAGACCTCATCTGAAAGGTGGATTCTCAAAGATGGAGTGTGTCGAACGTCAGCCCACTAGTTCAAACTTAAGGGTTCAAAAGTTCTGCCGAAATCACATAGGTCGTCATGTTACAATTTAGTCAATAAAGGCCTACTACTGGAGCGAAACGGAATGCTTCGACGCTCGTGTTTCAGCCGCACGACCTCCGAGAGGCTTGGAAGAGACCTCATCTGAAAGGTGGATTCAAAACGATCGAGTGTGTCGAATGTCAGTCTACTAGCTCAAACTTAAAGGTTCAAAAGTTCTGCCTAAATCACATAGGTCGTCATGTTACAATTTAGTCAATAAAGGCTTCCTACTGGAGCTAAACGGAATGCTTCGACGCTCGTGTTTCTGCCGCACGATCTCCGAGAAGCTTGGAAAAGACGTCATCTGAAAGGTGGATTCAAAACGATCGAGTGTTTCGAAGGTCAGCCTACTAGCTCAAACTTAAGGGTTCTAAAGTTCTGCCTAAATCACATAGGTCGACATGTTGCAATTTAGTCAATAAAGGCCTACCACTGTAGCGAAACGGAATGCTTCGAAGCTCGGGTTTCGGCTGCACGAACTCCGAGAGGATTGGAAGAGACCTCTTCTGAAAGGTGGATTCACAACGATCGAGTGTGTTGAACGTCAGCCCACTAGCTCAAACATCAGGGTTCAAAAGCTCTGCCGAAATCATATCGGTCGTCATGTTACAATTTAGTCAATAAAGGCATAAGACTGGAGCGAAACGGAATGCTTCGACGCTTGTGTTTCGGCCGCACGACCTCCGAGAGGCTTGGAAGAGACCTCATCTGAAAGGTGGATTCACAACGATCAAGTGTGTCGAACGTCAGCCCACAAGCTCAAACTTAAGGGTTCAAAAGTTCTGCCGAAATCACATAGGTCATCATGTTACAATTTAGTCAATAAAGGACTACTACTGGAGCAAAACGGAATGCTTCGACGCTCGTGTGTCGGCCGCACGACCTCCGAGAGGCTTGGAAGAGACCTCATCTGAAAGGTGGATTCCCAACGATCGAGTGTGTCGAACGTCAGCCCATAATCTCAAACTTAAGGGTTCAAAAGTTCTGCCGAAATCATATCGGTCGTCATGTTACAATTTAGTCAATAAAGGCCTCCGACTGGAGCGAAACGGAATGCTTCGACGCTTGTGTTTCGGCCGCACGACCTCCGAGAGGCTTGGAAGAGACCTCATCTGAAAGGTGGATTCACAACGATCGAGTGTGTCGAATGTCAGCCCACAATCTCAAACTTAAGGGTTCAAAGGTTCTGCCGAAATCACATAGATCGTCATGTGACAATTTAGTCAATAAAGGCCTACTCCTGGAGCGAAACGGAATGGTTCGAAGCTCGTGTTTCGGCCGCACGAACTCCGAGAGGATTGCAAGAGACCTCATCTAAAAGGTGGATTCAAAACGATCGAGTGTGTCGAATGTCAGTCTACTAGCTCAAACTTAAAGGTTCAAAAGTTCTGCCGAAATCACAAAGGTCATCATGTGACAATTTAGTCAATAAAGGCCTACTCCTGGAGCGAAACGGAATGCTTCGAAGCTCGTGTTTCGGCTGCACGACCTCCGAGAGGCTTGGAAGAGACCTCATCTGAAAGGTGGATTCACAACGATCGGGTGTGTCAAACGTCAGCCCACTAGCTCAAACTTAAGGGTTCAAAAGTTCTGCCGAAATCACATAGGTCGTCATGTTTCAATTTAGTCAATAAAGGCCAACTACTGGAGCGAAACGGAATGCTTCGACGCTCGTGTTTCAGCCGCACGACCTCCGAGAGGCTTGGAAGAGAACTCATCTGAAAGGTGGATTCACAACGATCGAGTGTGTCGAACGTCAGCCCACTAGCTCAAACTTAAGGGTTCAAAAGTTCTGACGAAATCAAATAGGTCGTCATGTTACAATTTAGTCAATAAAGGACTAGTACAGGAGCGAAACGGAATGCTTCGACGCTCGTGTTTCGGTCGCACGACCTACGAGAGGCTTGGAAGAGACCTCATCTGAAAGGTTGATTCCCAACGATCGAGTGTGTCGAACGTCAGCCCACAATCTCAAACTTAAGGGTTCAAAGGTTCTGCCGAAATCATATCGGACGTCATGTTACAATTTAGTCAATAAAGGCCTACGACTGGAGCGAAACGGAATGCTTCGACGCTTGTGTTTTGCCCGCACGACCTCCGAGAGGCTTGGAAGAGACCTCATATGAAAGGTGGATTCACAACGATCGAGTGTGTCGAACGTCAGCCCACTAGCTCAAACTTAAGGGTTCCAAAGTTCTGCCGAAATCACAAAAGTCGTCATGTTTCAATTTAGTCAATAAAGGCCTACTACTGGAGCGAAACGGAATGCTTCGATGCTCGTGTTTCAGCCGCACGACCTCCGAGAGGCTTGGAAGAGACCTCATCTGAAAGGTGGATTCACAACGATCGAGTGTGTCGAATGTCAGCCCACAATCTCAAACTTAAGGGTTCAAAGGTTCTGCCGAAATCACATAGATCGTCATGTGACAATTTAGTCAATAAAGGCCTACTCCTGGAGCGAAACGGAATGCTTCGAAGCTCGTGTTTCGGCCGCACGAACTCCGAGAGGATTGCAAGAGACCTCATCTAAAAGGTGGATTCAAAACGATCGAGTGTGTCGAATGTCAGTCTACTAGCTCAAACTTAAGGGTTCTAAAGTTCTGCCGAAATCACATAGGTCGACATGTTGCAATTTAGTCAATAAAGGCCTACCACTGGAGCGAAACGGAATGCTTCGAAGCTCGGGTTTCGGCTGCACGAACTCCGAGAGGATTGGAAGAGACCTCATCTGAAAGGTGGATTCACAACGATCGAGTGTGTTGAACGTCAGCCCACTAGCTCAAACTTCAGGGTTCAAAAGCTCTGCCGAAATCATATCGGTCGTCATGTTACAATTTAGTCAATAAAGGCCTAAGACTGGAGCGAAACGGAATGCTTCGACGCTTGTGTTTCGGCCGCACGACCTCCGAGAGGCTTGGAAGAGACCTCATCTGAAAGGTGGATTCCCAACGATCGAGTGTGTCGAACGTCAGCCCATAATCTCAAACTTAAGGGTTCAAAAGTTCTGCCGAAATCATATCGGTCGTCATGTTACAATTTAGTCAATAAAGGCCTCCGACTGGAGCGAAACGGAATGCTTCGACGCTTGTGTTTCGGCCGCACGACCTCCGAGAGGCTTGGAAGAGACCTCATCTGAAAGGTGGATTCACAACGATCGAGTGTGTCGAATGTCAGCCCACAATCTCAAACTTAAGGGTTCAAAGGTTCTGCCGAAATCACATAGATCGTCATGTGACAATTTAGTCAATAAAGGCCTACTCCTGGAGCGAAACGGAATGGTTCGAAGCTCGTGTTTCGGCCGCACGAACTCCGAGAGGATTGCAAGAGATCTCATCTAAAAGGTGGATTCAAAACGATCGAGTGTGTTGAATTTCAGTCTACTAGCTCAAACTTAAAGGTTCAAAAGTTCTGCCGAAATCACATAGGTCGTCATGTTTCAATTTAGTCAATAAAGGCCAACTACTGGAGCGAAACGGAATGCTTCGACGCTCGTGTTTCAGCCGCACGACCTCCGAGAGGCTTGGAAGAGACCTCATCTGAAAGGTGGATTCACAACGATCGAGTGTGTCGAACGTCAGCCCACAAGCTCAAACTTAAGGGTTCAAAAGTTCTGCCCAAATCACATAGGTCGTCATGCTACAATTTAGTCAATAAAGGACTAGTACAGGAGCGAAACGGAATGCTTCGACGCTCGTGTTTCGGTCGCACGACCTACGAGAGGCTTGGAAGAGACCTCATCTGAAAGGTTGATTCCCAACGATCGAGTGTGTCGAACGTCAGCCCACAATCTCAAACTTAAGGGTTCAAAAGTTCTGCCGAAATCATATCGGACGTCATGTTACAATTTAGTCAATAAAGGCCTACGACTGGAGCGAAACGGAATGCTTCGACGCTTGTGTTTTGCCCGCACGACCTCCGAGAGGCTTGGAAGAGACCTCATATGAAAGGTGGATTCACAACGATCGAGTGTGTCGAACGTCAGCCCACTAGCTCAAACTTAAGGGTTCCAAAGTTCTGCCGAAATCACAAAAGTCGTCATGTTCCAATTTAGTCAATAAAGGCCTACTACTGGAGCGAAACGGAATGCTTCGATGCTCGTGTTTCAGCCGCACGACCTCCGAGAGGCTTGGAAGAGACCTCATCTGAAAGGTGGATTCACAACGATCGAGTGTGTCGAATGTCAGTCTACTAGCTCAAACTTAAAGGTTCAAAAGTTCTGCCTAAATCACATAGGTCGTCATGTTACAATTTAGTCAATAAAGGCTTCCTACTGGAGCTAAACGGAATGCTTCGACGCTTGTGTTTCGGCCGCACGACCTCCGAGAGGCTTGGAAGAGACCTCATCCGAAAGGTGGATTCAGAACGATCGAGTGTGTCGAATGTCAGCCCACAATCTCAAACTTAAGGGTTCAAAGGTTCTGCCAAAATCACATAGGTCGTCATGTTACAATTTAGTCAATAAAGGCCTACTATTGGAGCGAAACGGAATGCTTCGAAGCTCGTGTTTCGGCTGCACGAACTCCGAGAGGATTGGAAGAGACCTCATCTGAAAGGTGGATTCACAACGATCGAGTGTGTCGAACGTCAGCCCACTAGCTCAAACTTAAGGGTTCCAAAGTTCTGCCGAAATCACATAGGTCGTCATGTTTCAATTTAGTCAATAAAGGCCTACTACTGGAGCGAAACGGAATGCTTCGACGCTCGTGTTTCAGCCGCACGACCACCGAGAGGCTTGGAAGAGACCTCATCTGAAAGGTGGATTCAAAACGATCGAGTGTGTTGAATGTCAGTCTACTAGCTTAAACTTAAAGGTTCAAAAGTTCTGCCTAAATCACATAGGTCGTCATGTTACAATTTAGTCAATAAAGGCTTCCTACTGGAGCTAAACGGAATGCTTCGACGCTTGTGTTTCGGCTGCACGAACTCCGAGAGGATTGGAAGAGACATCATCTGAAAGGTGGATTCACAACGATCGAGTGTCGAACGTCAGCCCACTAGCTCAAACTTAAAGGTTCAAAAGTTCTGCCTAAATCACATAGGTCGTCATGTTACAATTTAGTCAATAAAGGCTTCCTACTGGAGCTAAACGGAATGCTTCGACGCTCGTGTTTCGGTCGCACGACCAACGAGAGGCTTGGAAGAGACCTCATCTGAAAGGTGGATTCCCAACGATCGAATGTGTCGAACGTCAGCCCACAATCTAAAACTTAAGGGTTCAAAAGTTCTGCCGAAATCATATCGGTCGTAATGTTACAATTTAGTAAATAAAGGCCTACGACTGGAGCGAAACGGAATGCTTCGACGCTTGTGTTTCGGCCGCACGACCTCCGAGAGGCTTGGAAGAGACCTCATCCGAAAGGTGGATTCAGAACGATCGAGTGTGTCGAATGTCAGCCCACAATCTCAAACTTAAGGGTTCAAAGGTTCTGCCAAAATCACATAGGTCGTCATGTTACAATTTAGTCAATAAAGGCCTACTATTGGAGCGAAACGGAATGCTTCGAAGCTCGTGTTTCGGCTGCACGAACTCCGAGAGGATTGGAAGAGACCTCATCTGAAAGGTTGATTCCCAACGATCGAGTGTGTCGAACGTCAGCCCACAATCTCAAACTTAAGGGTTCAAAGGTTCTGCCGAAATCATATCGGACGTCATGTTACAATTTAGTCAATAAAGGCCTACGACTGGAGCGAAACGGAATGCTTCGACGCTTGTGTTTCGGCCGCACGACCTCCGAGAGGCTTGGAAGAGACCTCATCCGAAAGGTGGATTCACAACGATCGAGTGTGTCGAACGTCAGCCCACTAGCTCAAACTTAAGGGTTCAAAAGTTCTGACGAAATCAAATAGGTCGTCATGTTACAATTTAGTCAATAAAGGACTAGTACAGGAGCGAAACGGAATGCTTCGACGCTCGTGTTTCGGTCGCACGACCTACGAGAGGCTTGGAAGAGACCTCATCTGAAAGGTTGATTCCCAACGATCGAGTGTGTCGAACGTCAGCCCACAATCTCAAACTTAAGGGTTCAAAGGTTCTGCCGAAATCATATCGGACGTCATGTTACAATTTAGTCAATAAAGGCCTACGACTGGAGCGAAACGGAATGCTTCGACGCTTGTGTTTTGCCCGCACGACCTCCGAGAGGCTTGGAAGAGACCTCATATGAAAGGTGGATTCACAACGATCGAGTGTGTCGAACGTCAGCCCACTAGCTCAAACTTAAGGGTTCCAAAGTTCTGCCGAAATCACAAAAGTCGTCATGTTTCAATTTAGTCAATAAAGGCCTACTACTGGAGCGAAACGGAATGCTTCGATGCTCGTGTTTCAGCCGCACGACCTCCGAGAGGCTTGGAAGAGACCTCATCTGAAAGGTGGATTCACAACGATCGAGTGTGTCGAATGTCAGCCCACAATCTCAAACTTAAGGGTTCAAAGGTTCTGCCGAAATCACATAGATCGTCATGTGACAATTTAGTCAATAAAGGCCTACTCCTGGAGCGAAACGGAATGCTTCGAAGCTCGTGTTTCGGCCGCACGAACTCCGAGAGGATTGCAAGAGACCTCATCTAAAAGGTGGATTCAAAACGATCGAGTGTGTCGAATGTCAGTCTACTAGCTCAAACTTAAGGGTTCTAAAGTTCTGCCGAAATCACATAGGTCGACATGTTGCAATTTAGTCAATAAAGGCCTACCACTGGAGCGAAACGGAATGCTTCGAAGCTCGGGTTTCGGCTGCACGAACTCCGAGAGGATTGGAAGAGACCTCATCTGAAAGGTGGATTCACAACGATCGAGTGTGTTGAACGTCAGCCCACTAGCTCAAACTTCAGGGTTCAAAAGCTCTGCCGAAATCATATCGGTCGTCATGTTACAATTTAGTCAATAAAGGCCTAAGACTGGAGCGAAACGGAATGCTTCGACGCTTGTGTTTCGGCCGCACGACCTCCGAGAGGCTTGGAAGAGACCTCATCTGAAAGGTGGATTCCCAACGATCGAGTGTGTCGAACGTCAGCCCATAATCTCAAACTTAAGGGTTCAAAAGTTCTGCCGAAATCATATCGGTCGTCATGTTACAATTTAGTCAATAAAGGCCTCCGACTGGAGCGAAACGGAATGCTTCGACGCTTGTGTTTCGGCCGCACGACCTCCGAGAGGCTTGGAAGAGACCTCATCTGAAAGGTGGATTCACAACGATCGAGTGTGTCGAATGTCAGCCCACAATCTCAAACTTAAGGGTTCAAAGGTTCTGCCGAAATCACATAGATCGTCATGTGACAATTTAGTCAATAAAGGCCTACTCCTGGAGCGAAACGGAATGGTTCGAAGCTCGTGTTTCGGCCGCACGAACTCCGAGAGGATTGCAAGAGATCTCATCTAAAAGGTGGATTCAAAACGATCGAGTGTGTTGAATTTCAGTCTACTAGCTCAAACTTAAAGGTTCAAAAGTTCTGCCGAAATCACATAGGTCGTCATGTTTCAATTTAGTCAATAAAGGCCAACTACTGGAGCGAAACGGAATGCTTCGACGCTCGTGTTTCAGCCGCACGACCTCCGAGAGGCTTGGAAGAGACCTCATCTGAAAGGTGGATTCACAACGATCGAGTGTGTCGAACGTCAGCCCACAAGCTCAAACTTAAGGGTTCAAAAGTTCTGCCCAAATCACATAGGTCGTCATGCTACAATTTAGTCAATAAAGGACTAGTACAGGAGCGAAACGGAATGCTTCGACGCTCGTGTTTCGGTCGCACGACCTACGAGAGGCTTGGAAGAGACCTCATCTGAAAGGTTGATTCCCAACGATCGAGTGTGTCGAACGTCAGCCCACAATCTCAAACTTAAGGGTTCAAAAGTTCTGCCGAAATCATATCGGACGTCATGTTACAATTTAGTCAATAAAGGCCTACGACTGGAGCGAAACGGAATGCTTCGACGCTTGTGTTTTGCCCGCACGACCTCCGAGAGGCTTGGAAGAGACCTCATATGAAAGGTGGATTCACAACGATCGAGTGTGTCGAACGTCAGCCCACTAGCTCAAACTTAAGGGTTCCAAAGTTCTGCCGAAATCACAAAAGTCGTCATGTTCCAATTTAGTCAATAAAGGCCTACTACTGGAGCGAAACGGAATGCTTCGATGCTCGTGTTTCAGCCGCACGACCTCCGAGAGGCTTGGAAGAGACCTCATCTGAAAGGTGGATTCACAACGATCGAGTGTGTCGAATGTCAGTCTACTAGCTCAAACTTAAAGGTTCAAAAGTTCTGCCTAAATCACATAGGTCGTCATGTTACAATTTAGTCAATAAAGGCTTCCTACTGGAGCTAAACGGAATGCTTCGACGCTTGTGTTTCGGCCGCACGACCTCCGAGAGGCTTGGAAGAGACCTCATCCGAAAGGTGGATTCAGAACGATCGAGTGTGTCGAATGTCAGCCCACAATCTCAAACTTAAGGGTTCAAAGGTTCTGCCAAAATCACATAGGTCGTCATGTTACAATTTAGTCAATAAAGGCCTACTATTGGAGCGAAACGGAATGCTTCGAAGCTCGTGTTTCGGCTGCACGAACTCCGAGAGGATTGGAAGAGACCTCATCTGAAAGGTGGATTCACAACGATCGAGTGTGTCGAACGTCAGCCCACTAGCTCAAACTTAAGGGTTCCAAAGTTCTGCCGAAATCACATAGGTCGTCATGTTTCAATTTAGTCAATAAAGGCCTACTACTGGAGCGAAACGGAATGCTTCGACGCTCGTGTTTCAGCCGCACGACCACCGAGAGGCTTGGAAGAGACCTCATCTGAAAGGTGGATTCAAAACGATCGAGTGTGTTGAATGTCAGTCTACTAGCTTAAACTTAAAGGTTCAAAAGTTCTGCCTAAATCACATAGGTCGTCATGTTACAATTTAGTCAATAAAGGCTTCCTACTGGAGCTAAACGGAATGCTTCGACGCTTGTGTTTCGGCTGCACGAACTCCGAGAGGATTGGAAGAGACATCATCTGAAAGGTGGATTCACAACGATCGAGTGTCGAACGTCAGCCCACTAGCTCAAACTTAAAGGTTCAAAAGTTCTGCCTAAATCACATAGGTCGTCATGTTACAATTTAGTCAATAAAGGCTTCCTACTGGAGCTAAACGGAATGCTTCGACGCTCGTGTTTCGGTCGCACGACCAACGAGAGGCTTGGAAGAGACCTCATCTGAAAGGTGGATTCCCAACGATCGAATGTGTCGAACGTCAGCCCACAATCTAAAACTTAAGGGTTCAAAAGTTCTGCCGAAATCATATCGGTCGTAATGTTACAATTTAGTAAATAAAGGCCTACGACTGGAGCGAAACGGAATGCTTCGACGCTTGTGTTTCGGCCGCACGACCTCCGAGAGGCTTGGAAGAGACCTCATCCGAAAGGTGGATTCAGAACGATCGAGTGTGTCGAATGTCAGCCCACAATCTCAAACTTAAGGGTTCAAAGGTTCTGCCAAAATCACATAGGTCGTCATGTTACAATTTAGTCAATAAAGGCCTACTATTGGAGCGAAACGGAATGCTTCGAAGCTCGTGTTTCGGCTGCACGAACTCCGAGAGGATTGGAAGAGACCTCATCTGAAAGGTGGATTCACAACGATCGTGTGTCGAACGTCAGCCCACTAGCTCAAACTTAAGGGTTCCAAAGTTCTGCCGAAATCACATAGGTCTTCATGTTTCAATTTAGTCAATAAAGGCCTACTACTGGAGCGAAACGGAATGCTTCGACGCTCGTGTTTCAGCCGCACGACCTCCGAGAGGCTTGGAAGAGACCTCATCTGAAAGGTGGATTCACAACGATCGAGTGTGTCGAACGTCAGCCCACTAGCTCAAACTTAAGAGTTCAAAAGTTCTGCAGAAATCACATCGGTCGTCATGTTTCAATTTAGTCAATAAAGGCCTCCTACTGGAAGGAAACGGAATGCTTCGACGCTCGTGTTTCAGCCGCACGACCTCCGAGAGGCTTGGAAGAGACCTCATCTGAAAGGTGGATTCACAACGATCAAGTGTGTCGAATGTCAGCCCACAATCTCAAACTTAAGGGTTCAAAGGTTCTGCCGAAATCACATAGGTTGTCATGTTACAATTTAGTCAATAAAGGCCTACTATTGGAGCGAAACGGAATGCTTCGAAGCTCGTGTTTCGGCTGCACGAACTCCGAGAGGATTGCAAGAGACCTCATCTGAAAGGTGGATTCAAAACGATCGAGTGTGTCGAATGTCAGTCTACAAGCTCAAACTTAAAGGTTCAAAAGTTCTGCCGAAATCACAAAGGTCATCATGTGACAATTTAGTCAATAAAGGCCTACTCCTGGAGCGAAACGGAATGCTTCGAAGCTCGTGTTTCGGCTGCACGACCTCCGAGAGGCTTGGAAGAGACCTCATCTGAAAGGTGGATTCACAACGATCGAGTGTGTCGAACGTCAGCCCACAAGCTCAAACTTAAGGGTTCAAAAGTTCTGCCGAAATCACATAGGTCGTCATGTTACAATTTAGTCAATAAAGGCCTACGACTGGAGCGAAACGGAATGCTTCGATGCTTGTGTTTCGGCCGCACGACCTCAGAGAGGCTTGGAAGAGACCTCATCTGAAAGGTGGATTCACAACGATCAAGTGTGTCGAATGTCAGCCCAGAATCTCAAACTTAAGGGTTCAAAGGTTCTGCCGAAATCACATAGGTTGTCATGTTACAATTTAGTCAATAAAGGCCTACTATTGGAGCGAAACGGAATGCTTCGAAGCTCGTGTTTCGGCTGCACGAACTCCGAGAGGATTGGAAGAGACATCATCTGAAAGGTGGATTCAGAACGATCGAGTGTGTCGAACGTCAGCCCACTAGCTCAAACTTCAGGGATCAAAAGTTCTGCCGAAATCACATAGGTCGTCATGTTTCAATTTAGTCAATAAAGGCCTACTACTGGAGCGAAACGGAATGCTTCGACGCTCGTGTTTCAGCCGCACGACCTCCGAGAGGCTTGGAAGAGACCTCATCTGAAAGGTGGATTCAAAACGATCGAGTGTGTTGAATGTCAGTCTACTAGCTCAAACTTAAAGGTTCAAAAGTTCTGCCTAAATCACATAGGTCGTCATGTTACAATTTAGTCAATAAAGGCTTCCTACTGGAGCTAAACGGAATGATTCGACGCTCGTGTTTCGCCCGCAGGACCTCCGAGAGGCTTGGAAAAGACGTCATCTGAAAGGTGGATTCAAAACGATCGAGTGTCTCGAAGGTCAGCCTACTAGCTCAAACTTAAGGGTTCTAAAGTTCTGCCGAAATCACATAGGTCGACATGTTACAATTTAGTCAATAAAGGCCTACTACTGGAGCGAAACTGAATGCTTTGACAGTCGCCGCTCGCCCGCACGAACTCCGAGAGGATTGCAAGAGACCTCATCTGAAAGGTGGATTCAAAACGATCGAGTGTGTCGAATGTCAGTCTACAAGCTCAAACTTAAAGGTTCAAAAGTTCTGCCGAAATCACAAAGGTCATCATGTGACAATTTAGTCAATAAAGGCCTACTCCTGGAGCGAAACGGAATGCTTCGAAGCTCGTGCTTCGGCTGCACGACCTCCGAGAGGCTTGGAAGAGACCTCATCTGAAAGGTGGATTCACAACGATCGAGTGTGTCGAACGTCAGCCCACAAGCTCAAACTTAAGGGTTCAAAAGTTCTGCCGAAATCACATAGGTCGTCATGTTACAATTTAGTCAATAAAGGACTAGTACTGGAGCGAAACGGAATGCTTCGACAATTGTGTTTCGGCCGCACAACCTCCGAGAGGCTTGGAAGAGACCTCATCTGAAAGGTGGATTCACAACGATCGAGTGTGTCGAATGTCAGCCCACAATCTCAAACTTAAGGGTTCAAAGGTTCTGCCGAAATCACATAGGTCGTCATGTTACAATTTAGTCAATAAAGGCCTACTATTGAAGCGAAACGGAATGCTTCGAAGCTCGTGTTTCGGCTGCACGACCTCCGAGAGACATGGAAGAGAACTCATCTGAAAGGTGGATTCACAACGATCGAGTGTGTCGAACGTCAGCCCACTAGCTCAAACTTAAGAGTTCAAAAGTTCTGCCGAAATCACATAGGTCGTCATGTTTCAATTTCGTCAATAAAGGCCTACGACTGGAGCGAAACGGAATGCTTCGACGCTCGTGTTTCGGCCGCACGACCTACGAGAGGTTTGGAAGAGACCTCATCTGAAAGGTGGATTCCCAACGATCGAGTGTGTCGAACGTCAGCCCACAATCTCAAACTTAAGGGTTCAAAGGTTCTGCCGAAATCACATAGGTCGTCATGTTACAATTTAGTCAATAAAGGCCTACTATTGGAGCGAAACGGAATGCTTCGAAGCTCGTGTTTCGGCTGCACGAACTCCGAGAGGATTGGAAGAGACCTCATCTGAAAGGTGGATTCAAAACGATCGAGTGTGTCGAAGGTCAGCCTACTAGCTAAAACATAAGGGTTCTAAAGTTCTGCCGAAATCACATAGGTCGACATGTTACAATTTAGTCAATAAAGGCCTACTATTGGAGCAAATCGGAATGCTTCGAAGCTCGTGTTTCGGCTGCACGAACTCCGAGAGGATTGGAAGAGACCTCATCTGAATGGTGGATTCACAACGATCGAGTGTGTCGAACGTCAGCCCACAAGCTCAAACTTAAGGGTTCAAAAGTTCTGCCGAAATCACATAGGTCGTCATGTTACAATTTAGTCAAAGGACTAGTACTGGAGCGAAACGTAATGCTTCGACGCTCGTGTTTCGGCCGCACGACCTACGAGAGGCTTGGAAGAGACCTCATCTGAAAGGTGGACTCCCAACGATCGAGTGTGTCGAACGTCAGCCCACTAGTTCAAACTTAAGGGTTCAAAAGTTCTGCATAAATCACAGAGGTCGTCATGTTACAATTTAGTCAATAAAGGCCAACTACTGGAGCGAAACGGAAGGCTTCGAAGCTCGTGTTTCGGCTGCACGAACTCTGAGAGGATTGGAAGAGACATCATCTGAAAGGTGGATTTACAACGATCGAGTGTGTCGAACGTCAGCCCACTAGCTCAAACTTAAGGGATTAAAAGTTCTGCCGAAATCACATCGGTCGTCATGTTACAATTTAGTCAATAAAGGCTTCCTACTGGAGCTAAACGGAATGCTTCGACGCTCGTGTTTCGGCTGCACGAACTCCGAGAGGATTGGAAGAGACCTCATCTGAAAGGTGGATTCAAAACGATCGAGTGTGTCGAAGGTCAGCCTACTAGCTAAAACATAAGGGTTCTAAGGTTCTGCCGAAATCACATAGATCGACATGTTACAATTTAGTCAATAAAGGCCTACTATTGGAGCAAAACGGAATGCTTCGAAGCTCGTGTTTCGGCTGCACGAACTCCGAGAGGATTGGAAGATACCTCATCTGAATGGTGGATTCACAACGATCGAGTGTGTCGAACGTCAGCCCACAAGCTCAAACTTAAGGGTTCAAAAGTTCTGCCGAAATCACATAGGTAGTCATGTTACAATTTAGTCAAAGGACTAGTACTGGAGCGAAACGTAATGCTTCGACGCTCGTGTTTCGGCCGCACGACCTACGAGAGGCTTGGAAGAGACCTCATCTGAAAGATGGACTCCCAACGATCGAGTGTGTCGAACGTCAGCCCACTAGTTCAAACGTAAGGGTTCAAAAGTTCTGCATAAATCACAGAGGTCGTCATGTTACAATTTAGTCAATAAAGGCCAACTACTGGAGCGAAACGGAATGCTTCGAAGCTCGTGTTTCGGCTGCACGAACTCTGAGAGGATTGGAAGAGACATCATCTGAAAGGTGGATTTACAACGATCGAGTGTGTCGAACGTCAGCCCACTAGCTCAAACTTAAGGGATTAAAAGTTCTGCCGAAATCACATAGGTCGTCATGTTTCAATTTAGTCAATAAAGGCCTACTACTGGAGCGAAACGGAATGCTTCGACGCTCGTTTTTCAGCCGCACGACCTCCGAGAGGCTTGGAAGAGACCTCATCTGAAAGGTGGATTCAAAACGATCGAGTGTGTCGAATGTCAGTCTACTTGCTCAAACTTTAAGGTTCAAAAGTTCTGCCTAAATCACATCGGTCGTCATGTTACAATTTAGTCAATAAAGGCTTCCTACTGGAGCTAAACGGAATGCTTCGACGCTCGTGTTTCGGCTGCACGAACTCCGAGAGGATTGGAAGAGACCTCATCTGAAAGGTGGATTCAAAACGATCGAGTGTGTCGAAGGTCAGCCTACTAGCTAAAACATAAGGGTTCTAAGGTTCTGCCGAAATCACATAGATCGACATGTTACAATTTAGTCAATAAAGGCCTACTATTGGAGCAAAACGGAATGCTTCGAAGCTCGTGTTTCGGCTGCACGAACTCCGAGAGGATTGGAAGAGACCTCATCTGAATGGTGGATTCACAACGATCGAGTGTGTCGAACGTCAGCCCACAAGCTCAAACTTAAGGGTTCAAAAGTTCTGCCGAAATCATGTCGGTCGTCATGTTACAATTTAGTCAATAAAGGCCTACGACTGGAGCGAAACGGAATGCTTCGACAATTGTGTTTCGGCCGCACAACCTCCGAGAGGCTTGGAAGAGACCTCATCTGAAAGGTGGATTCACAACGATCGAGTGTGTCGAATGTCAGCCCACAATCTCAAACTTAAGGGTTCAAAGGTTCTGCCGAAATCACATAGCTCGTCATGTTACAATTTAGTCAATAAAGGCCTACTATTGGAGCGAAACGGAATGCTTCGAAGCTCGTGTTTCGGCTGCACGAACTCCGAGAGGATTGGAAGAGACCTCATCTGAAAGGTGGATTCAAAACGATCGAGTGTGTCGAAGGTCAGCCTACTAGCTAAAACATAAGGGTTCTAAAGTTCTGCCGAAATCACATAGGTCGACATGTTACAATTTAGTCAATAAAGGCCTACTATTGGAGCAAAACGGAATGCTTCGAAGCTCGTGTTTCGGCTGCACGAACTCCGAGAGGATTGGAAGAGACCTCATCTGAATGGTGGATTCACAACGATCGAGTGTGTCGAACGTCAGCCCACAAGCTCAAACTTAAGGGTTCAAAAGTTCTGCCGAAATCACATAGGTCGTCATGTTACAATTTAGTCAAAGGACTAGTACTGGAGCGAAACGTAATGCTTCGACGCTCGTGTTTCGGCCGCACGACCTACGAGAGGCTTGGAAGAGACCTCATCTGAAAGGTGGACTCCCAACGATCGAGTGTGTCGAACGTCAGCCCACTAGTTCAAACTTAAGGGTTCAAAAGTTCTGCATAAATCACAGAGGTCGTCATGTTACAATTTAGTCAATAAAGGCCAACTACTGGAGCGAAACGGAATGCTTCGAAGCTCGTGTTTCGGCTGCACGAACTCTGAGAGGATTGGAAGAGACATCATCTGAAAGGTGGATTTACAACGATCGAGTGTGTCGAACGTCAGCCCACTAGCTCAAACTTAAGGGATTAAAAGTTCTGCCGAAATCACATAGGTCGTCATGTTTCAATTTAGTCAATAAAGGCCTACTACTGGAGCGAAACGGAATGCTTCGACGCTCGTTTTTCAGCCGCATGACCTCCGAGAGGCTTGGAAGAGACCTCATCTGAAAGGTGGATTCAAAACGATCGAGTGTGTCGAATGTCAGTCTACTAGCTCAAACTTTAAGGTTCAAAAGTTCTGCCTAAATCACATCGGTCGTCATGTTACAATTTAGTCAATAAAGGCTTCCTACTGGAGCTAAACGGAATGCTTCGACGCTCGTGTTTCGGCTGCACGAACTCCGAGAGGATTGGAAGAGACCTCATCTGAAAGGTGGATTCAAAACGATCGAGTGTGTCGAAGGTCAGCCTACTAGCTGAACCATAAGGGTTCTAAGGTTCTGCCGAAATCACATAGATCGACATGTTACAATTTAGTCAATAAAGGCCTACTATTGGAGCAAAACGGAATGCTTCGAAGCTCGTGTTTCGGTTGCACGAACTCCGAGAGGATTGGAAGATACCTCATCTGAATGGTGGATTCACAACGATCGAGTGTGTCGAACGTCAGCCCACAAGCTCAAACTTAAGGGTTCAAAAGTTCTGCCGAAATCACATAGGTCGTCATGTTACAATTTAGTCAAAGGACTAGTACTGGAGCGAAACGTAATGCTTCGACGCTCGTGTTTCGGCCGCACGACCTACGAGAGGCTTGGAAGAGACCTCATCTGAAAGGTGGACTCCCAACGATCGAGTGTGTCGAACGTCAGCCCACTAGTTCAAACTTAAGGGTTCAAAAGTTCTGCATAAATCACAGAGGTCGTCATGTTACAATTTAGTCAATAAAGGCTTCCTACTGGAGCTAAACGGAATGCTTCGACGCTCGTGTTTCGGCTGCACGAACTCCGAGAGGATTGGAAGAGACCTCATCTGAAAGGTGGATTCGCAACGATCGAGTGTGTCGAATGTCAGCCCACGAGCTCAAACTTAAGGGTTCAAAAGCTCTGCCGAAATCATGTCGGTCGTCATGTTACAATTTAGTCAATAAAGGCCTAAGACTGGAGCGAAACGGAATGCTTCGACGCTTGTGTTTCGGCCGCACGACCTCAGAGAGGCTTGGAAGAGAACTCATCTGAAAGGTGGATTCACAACGATCGAGTGTGTCGAACGTCAGCCCACTAGCTCAAACATAAGGGTTCAAAAGTTCTGCCGAAATCACATAGGTCGTCATGTTTCAATTTAGTCAATAAAGGCCTACAACTGGAGCGAAACGGAATGCTTCGACGCTCGTGTTTCAGCCGCACGGCCTCCGAGAGGCTTGGAAGAGACCTCATCATAAAGGTGGATTCACAACCATCAAGTGTGTCGAACGTCAGCCCACAAGCTCAAACTTAAGGGTTCAAAAGTTCTGCCGAAATCACATAGGTCATCATGTTACAATTTAGTCAATAAAGGACTACTACTGAAGCGAAACGGAATGCTTCGACGCTCGTGTTTCGGCCGCACGACCTCCGAGAGGCTTGGAAGAGACCTCATCTGAAAGGTGGATATACAACAATCGAGTGTGTCGAACGTCAGCCCATAATCTCAAACTTAAGGGTTCAAAGGTTCTGCCGAAATCACATAGGTCGTCATGTTACAATTTAGTCAATAAAGGCCAACTACTGGAGCGAAACGGAATGCTTCGAAGCTCGTGTTTCGGCTGCACGAACTCCGAGAGACTTGGAAGAGACCTCATCTGAAAGGTGGATTCACAACGATCGAGTGTGTCGAACGTCAGCTCACAATCTCAAACTTAAGGGTTCAAAAGTTCTGCCGAAATCACATAGGTCGTCATGTTACAATTTAGTCAATAAAGGACGAGTACTGGAGCGAAACGGAATGCTTCGACGCTCGTGTTTCGGTCGCACGACCAACGAGAGGCTTGGAAGAGACCTCATCTGAAAGGTGGATTCCCAACGATCGAGTGTGTCGAACGTCAGCCCACAATCTCAAACTTAAGGGTTCAAAAGTTCTGCCGAAATCATATCGGTCGTAATGTTACAATTTAGTCAATAAAGGCCTACGACTGGAGCGAAACGGAATGCTTTGACGCTTGTGTTTCGGCCGCACGACCTCCGAGAGGCTTGGAAGAGACCTCATCCGAAAGGTGGATTCAGAACGATCGAGTGTGTCGAATGTCAGCCCACAATCTCAAACTTAAGGGTTCAAAGGTTCTGCCAAAATCACATAGGTCGTCATGTTACAATTTAGTCAATAAAGGCCTACTATTGGAGCGAAACGGAATGCTTCGAAGCTCGTGTTTCGGCTGCACAAACTCCGAGAGGATTGGAAGAGACCTCATCTGAAAGGTGGATTCACAACGATCAAGTGTGTCGAACGTCAGCCCACTAGCTCAAACGTAAGGGTTCCAAAGTTCTGCCGAAATCACATAGGTCGTCATGTTTCAATTTAGTCAATAAAGGCCTACTACTGGAGTGAAACGGAATGCTTCGACGCTCGTGTTTCAGCCACACGACCTCCGAGAGGCTTGGAAGAGACCTCATCTGAAAGGTGGATTCACAACGATCGAGTGTGTCGAACGTCAGCCCACTAGCTCAAACTTAAGAGTTCAAAAGTTCTGCCGAAATCACATAGGTCGTCATGTTTCAATTTAGTCAATAAAGGCCTACAACTGGAGCGAAACGGAATGCTTCGACGCTCGTGTTTCAGGCGCACGGCCTCCGAGAGGCTTGGAAGAGACCTCATCTGAAAGGTGGATTCAAAACGATCGAGTGTGTCGAATGTCAGTCTACTAGCTCAAACTTAAAGGTTCAAAAGTTCTGCCTAAATCACATAGGTCGTCATGTTTCAATTTAGTCAATAACGGCCTCCTACTGGAAGGAAACGGAATGCTTCGATGCTCGTGTTCCGGCTGCACGACCTCCGAGAAGCTTGGAAAAGCCCTCATCTGAAAGGTGGATTCAAAACAATCGAGTGTGTCCAAGGTCAGCCTACTAGCTCAAACTTAAGGGTTCTAAAGTTCTGCCGAAATCACATAGGTCGACATGTTACAATTTAGTCAATAAAGGCCGACTATTGGAGCGAAACGGAATGCTTCGAAGCTCGTGTTTCGGTTGCACGAACTCCGAGAGGATTGGAAGATACCTCATCTGAATGGTGGATTCACAACGATCGAGTGTGTCGAACGTCAGCCCACAAGCTCAAACTTAAGGGTTCAAAAGTTCTGCCGAAATCACATAGGTCGTCATGTTACAATTTAGTCAAAGGACTAGTACTGGAGCGAAACGTAATGCTTCGACGCTCGTGTTTCGGCCGCACGACCTACGAGAGGCTTGGAAGAGACCTCATCTGAAAGGTGGACTCCCAACGATCGAGTGTGTCGAACGTCAGCCCACTAGTTCAAACTTAAGGGTTCAAAAGTTCTGCATAAATCACAGAGGTCGTCATGTTACAATTTAGTCAATAAAGGCTTCCTACTGGAGCTAAACGGAATGCTTCGACGCTCGTGTTTCGGCTGCACGAACTCCGAGAGGATTGGAAGAGACCTCATCTGAAAGGTGGATTCGCAACGATCGAGTGTGTCGAATGTCAGCCCACGAGCTCAAACTTAAGGGTTCAAAAGCTCTGCCGAAATCATGTCGGTCGTCATGTTACAATTTAGTGAATAAAGGCCTAAGACTGGAGCGAAACCGAATGCTTCGACGCTTGTGTTTCGGCCGCACGACCTCCGAGAGGCTTGGAAGAGAACTCATCTGAAAGGTGGATTCACAACGATCGAGTGTGTCGAACGTCAGCCCACTAGCTCAAACTTAAGAGTTCAAAAGTTCTGCCGAAATCACATAGGTCGTCATGTTTCAATTTAGTCAATAAAGGCCTACAACTGGAGCGAAACGGAATGCTTCGACGCTCGTGTTTCAGCCGCACGGCCTCCGAGAGGCTTGGAAGAGACCTCATCATAAAGGTGGATTCACAACCATCAAGTGTGTCGAACGTCAGCCCACAAGCTCAAACTTAAGGGTTCAAAAGTTCTGCCGAAATCACATAGGTCATCATGTTACAATTTAGTCAATAAAGGACTACTACTGGAGCGAAACGGAATGCTTCGACGCTCGTGTTTCGGCCGCACGACCTCCGAGAGGCTTGGAAGAGACCTCATCTGAAAGGTGGATATACAACAATCGAGTGTGTCGAACGTCAGCCCATAATCTCAAACTTAAGGGTTCAAAGGTTCTGCCGAAATCACATAGGTCGTCATGTTACAATTTAGTCAATAAAAGCCAACTACTGGAGCGAAACGGAATGCTTCGAAGCTCGTGTTTCGGCTGCACGAACTCCGAGAGACTTGGAAGAGACCTCATCTGAAAGGTGGATTCACAACGATCGAGTGTGTCGAACGTCAGCTCACAATCTCAAACTTAAGGGTTCAAAAGTTCTGCCGAAATCACATAGGTCGTCATGTTACAATTTAGTCAATAAAGGACGAGTACTGGAGCGAAACGGAATGCTTCGACGCTCGTGTTTCGGTCGCACGACCAACGAGAGGCTTGGAAGAGACCTCATCTGAAAGGTGGATTCCCAACGATCGAGTGTGTCGAACGTCAGCCCACAATCTCAAACTTAAGGGTTCAAAAGTTCTGCCGAAATCATATCGGTCGTAATGTTACAATTTAGTCAATAAAGGCCTACGACTGGAGCGAAACGGAATGCTTTGACGCTTGTGTTTCGGCCGCACGACCTCCGAGAGGCTTGGAAGAGACCTCATCCGAAAGGTGGATTCAGAACGATCGAGTGTGTCGAATGTCAGCCCAATATCTCAAACTTGAGGGTTCAAAGGTTCTGCCAAAATCACATAGGTCGTCATGTTACAATTTAGTCAATAAAGGCCTACTATTGGAGCGAAACGGAATGCTTCGAAAATCGTGTTTCGGCTGCACAAACTCTGAGAGGATTGGAAGAGACCTCATCTGAAAGGTGGATTCACAACGATCGAGTGTGTCGAACGTCAGCCCACTAGCTCAAACGTAAGGGTTCCAAAGTTCTGCCGAAATCACATAGGTCGTCATGTTTCAATTTAGTCAATAAAGGCCTACTACTGGAGCGAAACGGAATGCTTCGACGCTCGTGTTTCAGCCACACGACCTCCGAGAGGCTTGAAAGAGAACTCATCTGAAAGGTGGATTCACAACGATCGAGTGTGTCGAACGTCAGCCCACTAGCTCAAACATAAGGGTTCAAAAGTTCTGCCGAAATCACATAGGTCGTCATGTTTCAATTTAGTCAATAAAGGCCTACAACTGGAGCGAAACGGAATGCTTCGACGCTCGTGTTTCAGCCGCACGGCCTCCGAGAGGCTTGGAAGAGACCTCATCATAAAGGTGGATTCACAACCATCAAGTGTGTCGAACGTCAGCCCACAAGCTCAAACTTAAGGGTTCAAAAGTTCTGCCGAAATCACATAGGTCATCATGTTACAATTTAGTCAATAAAGGACTACTACTGAAGCGAAACGGAATGCTTCGACGCTCGTGTTTCGGCCGCACGACCTCCGAGAGGCTTGGAAGAGACCTCATCTGAAAGGTGGATATACAACAATCGAGTGTGTCGAACGTCAGCCCATAATCTCAAACTTAAGGGTTCAAAGGTTCTGCCGAAATCACATAGGTCGTCATGTTACAATTTAGTCAATAAAGGCCAACTACTGGAGCGAAACGGAATGCTTCGAAGCTCGTGTTTCGGCTGCACGAACTCCGAGAGACTTGGAAGAGACCTCATCTGAAAGGTGGATTCACAACGATCGAGTGTGTCGAACGTCAGCTCACAATCTCAAACTTAAGGGTTCAAAAGTTCTGCCGAAATCACATAGGTCGTCATGTTACAATTTAGTCAATAAAGGACGAGTACTGGAGCGAAACGGAATGCTTCGACGCTCGTGTTTCGGTCGCACGACCAACGAGAGGCTTGGAAGAGACCTCATCTGAAAGGTGGATTCCCAACGATCGAGTGTGTCGAACGTCAGCCCACAATCTCAAACTTAAGGGTTCAAAAGTTCTGCCGAAATCATATCGGTCGTAATGTTACAATTTAGTCAATAAAGGCCTACGACTGGAGCGAAACGGAATGCTTTGACGCTTGTGTTTCGGCCGCACGACCTCCGAGAGGCTTGGAAGAGACCTCATCCGAAAGGTGGATTCAGAACGATCGAGTGTGTCGAATGTCAGCCCACAATCTCAAACTTAAGGGTTCAAAGGTTCTGCCAAAATCACATAGGTCGTCATGTTACAATTTAGTCAATAAAGGCCTACTATTGGAGCGAAACGGAATGCTTCGAAGCTCGTGTTTCGGCTGCACAAACTCCGAGAGGATTGGAAGAGACCTCATCTGAAAGGTGGATTCACAACGATCAAGTGTGTCGAACGTCAGCCCACTAGCTCAAACGTAAGGGTTCCAAAGTTCTGCCGAAATCACATAGGTCGTCATGTTTCAATTTAGTCAATAAAGGCCTACTACTGGAGCGAAACGGAATGCTTCGACGCTCGTGTTTCAGCCACACGACCTCCGAGAGGCTTGGAAGAGACCTCATCTGAAAGGTGGATTCACAACGATCGAGTGTGTCGAACGTCAGCCCACTAGCTCAAACTTAAGAGTTCAAAAGTTCTGCCGAAATCACATAGGTCGTCATGTTTCAATTTAGTCAATAAAGGCCTACAACTGGAGCGAAACGGAATGCTTCGACGCTCGTGTTTCAGGCGCACGGCCTCCGAGAGGCTTGGAAGAGACCTCATCTGAAAGGTGGATTCAAAACGATCGAGTGTGTCGAATGTCAGTCTACTAGCTCAAACTTAAAGGTTCAAAAGTTCTGCCTAAATCACATAGGTCGTCATGTTTCAATTTAGTCAATAACGGCCTCCTACTGGAAGGAAACGGAATGCTTCGATGCTCGTGTTCCGGCTGCACGACCTCCGAGAAGCTTGGAAAAGCCCTCATCTGAAAGGTGGATTCAAAACAATCGAGTGTGTCGAACGTCAGCCCACAAGCTCAAACTTAAGGGTTCAAAAGTTCTGCCGAAATCACATAGGTCGTCATGTTACAATTTAGTCAAAGGACTAGTACTGGAGCGAAACGTAATGCTTCGACGCTCGTGTTTCGGCCGCACGACCTACGAGAGGCTTGGAAGAGACCTCATCTGAAAGGTGGACTCCCAACGATCGAGTGTGTCGAACGTCATCCCACTAGTTCAAACTTAAGGGTTCAAAAGTTCTGCATAAATCACAGAGGTCGTCATGTTACAATTTAGTCAATAAAGGCTTCCTACTGGAGCTAAACGGAATGCTTCGACGCTCGTGTTTCGGCTGCACGAACTCCGAGAGGGTTGGAAGAGACCTCATCTGAAAGGTGGATTCGCAACGATCGAGTGTGTCGAATGTCAGCCCACGAGCTCAAACTTAAGGGTTCAAAAGCTCTGCCGAAATCATGTCGGTCGTCATGTTACAATTTAGTCAATAAAGGCCTAAGACTGGAGCGAAACCGAATGCTTCGACGCTTGTGTTTCGGCCGCACGACCTCCGAGAGGCTTGGAAGAGAACTCATCTGAAAGGTGGATTCACAACGATCGAGTGTGTCGAACGTCAGCCCACTAGCTCAAACTTAAGAGTTCAAAAGTTCTGCCGAAATCACATAGGTCGTCATGTTTCAATTTAGTCAATAAAGGCCTACAACTGGAGCGAAACGGAATGCTTCGACGCTCGTGTTTCAGCCGCACGGCCTCCGAGAGGCTTGGAAGAGACCTCATCATAAAGGTGGATTCACAACCATCAAGTGTGTCGAACGTCAGCCCACAAGCTCAAACTTAAGGGTTCAAAAGTTCTGCCGAAATCACATAGGTCATCATGTTACAATTTAGTCAATAAAGGACTACTACTGGAGCGAAACGGAATGCTTCGACGCTCGTGTTTCGGCCGCACGACCTCCGAGAGGCTTGGAAGAGACCTCATCTGAAAGGTGGATATACAACAATCGAGTGTGTCGAACGTCAGCCCATAATCTCAAACTTAAGGGTTCAAAGGTTCTGCCGAAATCACATAGGTCGTCATGTTACAATTTAGTCAATAAAAGCCAACTACTGGAGCGAAACGGAATGCTTCGAAGCTCGTGTTTCGGCTGCACGAACTCCGAGAGACTTGGAAGAGACCTCATCTGAAAGGTGGATTCACAACGATCGAGTGTGTCGAACGTCAGCTCACAATCTCAAACTTAAGGGTTCAAAAGTTCTGCCGAAATCACATAGGTCGTCATGTTACAATTTAGTCAATAAAGGACGAGTACTGGAGCGAAACGGAATGCTTCGACGCTCGTGTTTCGGTCGCACGACCAACGAGAGGCTTGGAAGAGACCTCATCTGAAAGGTGGATTCCCAACGATCGAGTGTGTCGAACGTCAGCCCACAATCTCAAACTTAAGGGTTCAAAAGTTCTGCCGAAATCATATCGGTCGTAATGTTACAATTTAGTCAATAAAGGCCTACGACTGGAGCGAAACGGAATGCTTTGACGCTTGTGTTTCGGCCGCACGACCTCCGAGAGGCTTGGAAGAGACCTCATCCGAAAGGTGGATTCAGAACGATCGAGTGTGTCGAATGTCAGCCCACAATCTCAAACTTAAGGGTTCAAAGGTTCTGCCAAAATCACATAGGTCGTCATGTTACAATTTAGTCAATAAAGGCCTACTATTGGAGCGAAACGGAATGCTTCGAAAATCGTGTTTCGGCTGCACAAACTCTGAGAGGATTGGAAGAGACCTCATCTGAAAGGTGGATTCACAACGATCGAGTGTGTCGAACGTCAGCCCACTAGCTCAAACGTAAGGGTTCCAAAGTTCTGCCGAAATCACATAGGTCGTCATGTTTCAATTTAGTCAATAAAGGCCTACTACTGGAGCGAAACGGAATGCTTCGACGCTCGTGTTTCAGCCACACGACCTCCGAGAGGCTTGGAAGAGACCTCATCTGAAAGGTGGATTCACAACGATCGAGTGTGTCGAACGTCAGCCCACTAGCTCAAACTTAAGAGTTCAAAAGTTCTGCCGAAATCACATAGGTCGTCATGTTTCAATTTAGTCAATAAAGGCCTACAACTGGAGCGAAACGGAATGCTTCGACGCTCGTGTTTCAGCCGCACGGCCTCCGAGAGGCTTGGAAGAGACCTCATCTGAAAGGTGGATTCAAAACGATCGAGTGTGTCGAATGTCAGTCTACTAGCTCAAACTTAAAGGTTCAAAAGTTCTGCCTAAATCACATAGGTCGTCATGTTTCAATTTAGTCAATAAAGGCCTACTACTGGAGCGAAACGGAA
Source organism: Phycodurus eques (assembly GCF_024500275.1). NCBI lineage: Eukaryota > Metazoa > Chordata > Actinopteri > Syngnathiformes > Syngnathidae > Phycodurus > Phycodurus eques. The sequence goes on along the minus strand of NW_026904073.1, from coordinate 32,992 downwards.
TGCTTCGACGCTCGTGTTTCGGCCGCACGACCGCCGAAAGCCTTGGAAAATACATCATCTGAAAGGTGGATTCAAAACGATCGAGTGTGTCGAATGTCAGCCTACTAGCTCAAACTTAAAGGTTCAAAAGTTCTGCCGAAATCACTAAGGTCGTCATGATACAATTTAGTCAATTTAGGCCTACTACTGGAGCGAAACGGAATGCTTCGATGGTCGGGTTTCGGCCGCACAACCTCCGAGAGGCTTGGAAGAGACCTCGTCTGAAAGGTGGATTCACAACGATCGAGTGTGTCGAACGTCAGCCCAGTAGCTCAAACTTAAGGGTTCAAAAGTTCTGCCGAAATCACATAGGTTTTCATGTTACAATTTAGTCAATAAAGGCCTGCGACTGGAGCGAAACTGAATACTTTGACAGTCGCAGCTCGGCCACACGAAGTCCGAGAGGCTTGGAAGAGACCTCATCTGAAAGGTGGATTCACAACGATCGATTTTTTCTAACGTCAGCCCACGAGCTCAAACTTAAGAGTTCAAAAGTTCTGCCGAAATCACATATGTCGTCATGTGACAATTTTGTCAATAAAGACCTACGACTGGAGTGAAACGGAATGCTTCGACGCTCGTGTTTAAGCCGCACGACCTCCGAGAGGCTTGGAAGACACCTCATATGAAAGGTGGATTCACAACGATCGAGTTTTTCGAACGTCAGCCCACAAGCTCAAACTTAAGGGTTTAAAAGTTCTGCCGAAATCACATTGGCGTCATGTTACAATTTAGTCAATAAAGGCCTATTACTGGAGCGAAATTGAATGCTTTGACAGTCGCCGCTCAGCACCACAACCCTCCAGAGACTTGGGGGAGACCTCCCCTGAAACGTGGATTCAAAACGATCGAGTGTTTAAAATGTCAGCCCAGTAGCTCAAACTTAAGAGTTCAAAAGTTCTGCCGAAATCACATAGGTCATCATGTTACAATTTAGTCAATAAAGGCCTACGACTGGAGCGAAACGGAATGCTTCGACGCTCGTGTTTCGGCCGCACGAAGTCTGAGAGGCTTGGAAGAGACTTCATCTGAAAGGTGGATTCACAACGATCGAGCGTGTCGAACGTCAGCCAACTAGGTCAAACTTCAGGGTTTAAAAGTTCTGCCGAAATCACATAGGTCGTCATGTTACAATTTAGTCAATAAAGGCCTACGACTGGAGCGAAACGAAATTCTTCGACGGTCGTGTTTCGGCCGCACGACCTCCGAGAGGCTTGGAAGAGACCTTATCTGAAAGGTGGATTGACAACGATCCAGTGTGTCGAACGTCAGCCCACTAGCTCAAACTTAAGGGTTCAAAAGATCTGCCGAAATAACATCGGTTGTCATGTTACAATTTAGTCAATGAAGCCTTACGACTGGAGCGAAACGGAATGCTTCAACGCTCGTGTTTCGGCCGCACGAAGTCTGAGAGGCTTGGAAGAGACCTCATCTTAAAGGTAGATTAAAAACGATCGAGTGTGTCGAATGTCAGCCTACTAGCTCAAACTTAAGGGTTTAAAAGTTCTGCCGAAATCACATCGTCGTCATGTTACAATTTAGTCAATAAAGGCTTACTACTGGAGCGAAACTGAATGCTTTGATGCTCGTGTTTCGGCCGCACGACCTCCGAGAGGCTTGGAAGAGACCTCATCTGAAAGGTGGATTCAAAACGATCGAGTGTGTCAAATGTCAGTCGACTAGCTCGAACTTAAAGCTTCAAAAGTTCTGCCGAAATCACATAGGTCGTCATGTTACAATTTAGTCAAAAAAGGCTTACTACTGGAGCGAAACGGAATGCTTCGATGCTCGTGTTTCAGCCGCACAACCTCCAAGAGGCTTGGAAGAGACGTCATCTGAAAGGTGGATTCACAACGTTCGCGTGTGTCGAACGTCAGCCCACTAGCTCAAACATAAGGGTTCAAAATTTCTGCCGAAATCACATAGGTTGTCATGTTACAATTTAGTCAATAAAGGCCTTCTACTGGAGTGAAACGGAATGCTTCGACGCTCGTGTTTTGGCCGCACGAACTCCGAGAGGATTGGAAGAGACCTCATTTGAAAGGTGGATTCAGAACGATCGAGTGTGTCGAAGGTCAGCACACTAGCTCAAATTTAAGGGTTCAAAAGTTCTGCCGAAATCACATAGGTCGTCATGTTACAATTTTGTGAATAAAGGCCTACTACTGGAGCGAAACGGAATGCTTCGACGCTCGTGTTTTGGCCGCACGAACTCCGACAGGATTGGAAGAGACCTCATTTGAAAGGTGGATTCAGAACGATCGAGTGCGTCGAACGTCAGCCCACTAGCTCAAACTTAAGGGTTCAAAAGTTCTGCCAAAATAACATCGGTTGTCATGTTACAATTTAGTCAATGAAGCCTTACGACTGGAGCGAAACGGAATGCTTCAACGCTCGTGTTTCGGACGCACGAAGTCTGAGAGGCTTGGAAGAGACCTCATCTGAAAGGTGGATTAAAAACGATCGAGTGTGTCGAATGTCAGCCTACTAGCTCAAACTTAAGGGTTTAAAAGTTCTGCCGAAATCACATCGTCGTCATGTTACAATTTAGTCAATAAAGGCTTACTACTGGAGCGAAACTGAATGCTTTGATGCTCGTGTTTCGGCCGCACGACCTCCGAGAGGCTTGGAAGAGACCTCATCTGAAAGGTGGATTCAAAACGATCGAGTGTGTCGAATGTCAGTCGACTAGCTCAAACTTAAAGCTTCAAAAGTTCTGCCGAAATCACATAGGTCGTCATGTTACAATTTAGTCAAAAAAGGCCTACTACTGGAGCGAAACGGAATGCTTCGACGCTCGTGTTTTGGCCGCACGAACTCCGAGAGGATTGGAAGAGACCTCATTTGAAAGGTGGATTCAAAACGATCGAGTGCGTCGAACGTCAGCCCACTAGCTCAAACTTAAGGGTTCAAAAGTTCTGCCGAAATCACATCGGTTGTCATGTTACAATTTAGTCAATGAAGCCTTACGACTGGAGCGAAACGGAATGCTTCAACGCTCGTGTTTCGGCCGCACGAAGTCTGAGAGGCTTGGAAGAGACCTCATCTGAAAGGTGGATTAAAAGCAATCGAGTGTGTCGAATGTCAGCCTACTAGCTCAAACTTAAGGGTTTAAAAGTTCTGCCGAAATCACATCGTCGTCATGTTACAATTTAGTCAATAAAGGCTTACTACTGGAGCGAAACTGAATGCTTTGATGCTCGTGTTTCGGCCGCACGACCTCCGAGAGGCTTGGAAGAGACCTCATCTGAAAGGTGGATTCAAAACGATCGAGTGTGTCGAACGTCAGCCCACTAGCTCAAACATAAGGGTTCAAAAGTTCTGCCGAAATCACATAGGTTGTCATGTTACAATTTAGTCAATAAAGGCCTTCTACTGTAGTGAAACGGAATGCTTCGACGCTCGTGTTTTGGCCGCACGAACTCCGAGAGGATTGGAAGAGACCTCATCTGAAAGGTGGATTCATGACGATCGAGTGCGTCGAACGTCAGCCCACTAGCTCAAACTTAAGGGTTCAAAAGTTCTGCCGAAATCACAGAGGTCGTCATGTTACAATTTAGTCAATAAAGGCCTACTACTGGAGCGAAACGGAATGCTTCGACGATCGTGTTTCGGCCGCACGACCTCCGAGAGGCTTGGAAGAGACGTCATCTACAAGGTGGATTCAAAACGATTGAGTGTGTCGAACGTCAGCCCACTAATTCAAACTTAAATGTTCAAAAGTTCTGCCGAAATCACATAGGTCGTCATGTTACAATTTAGTCAATAAAGGCCTTCTACTGGAGCGAAACGGAATGCTTCGACGCTCGTGTTTCAGCCAATCGACCTCCGATAAGCTTTGAAGAGACCTCATCTGAAAAGTGGATTCACAACGATCGAGTGTGTCGAACGTCAGCCCACAAGCTCAAACTTAAGGGTTCAAAAGTTCTGCCGAAATCACATCGGTTGTCATGTTACAATTAAGTCAATAAAGGCCTACTACTGGAGCGAAACTGAATGCTTTGACGGTCGCGGCTCGGCCGCACGAAGTCCGAGAGGCTTGGAAGAGACCTCATCTGTCAGGTGGATTCACAACGATTGAGTTTGTCGAACGTCAGCCCACTAGTTTAAACTTAAGGGTTCAAAAGTTCTGCCGAAATCACATAGGTCGTCATGTTACAATTTAGTCAATAAAGGCCTACTACTGGGGCGAAACGGAATGCTTCGACGCTCGTGTTTCGGCCGCACGACCTCCGAGAGGCTTGGAAGAGACGTCATCTACAAGGTGGATTCAAAACGATTGAGTGTGTCGAACGTCAGCCCACTAATTCAAACTTAAATGTTCAAAAGTTCTGCCGAAATCACATAGGTCGTCATGTTACAATTTAGTCAATAAAGGCCTTCTACTGGAGCGAAACGGAATGCTTCGACGCTCGTGTTTCAGCCAATCGACCTCCGATAAGCTTTGAAGAGACCTCATCTGAAAAGTGGATTCACAACGATCGAGTGTGTCGAACGTCAGCCCACAAGCTCAAACTTAAGGGTTCAAAAGTTCTGCCGAAATCACATCGGTTGTCATGTTACAATTAAGTCAATAAAGGCCTACTACTGGAGCGAAACTGAATGCTTTGACGGTCGCCGCTCGGCCGCACGAAGTCCGAGAGGCTTGGAAGAGACCTCATCTGAAAGGTGGATTCACAACGATTGAGTTTGTCGAACGTCAGCCCACTAGTTTAAACTTAAGGGTTCAAAAGTTCTGCCGAAATCACATAGGTCGTCATGTTACAATTTAGTCAATAAAGGCCTACTACTGGCGCGAAACGGAATGCTTCGACGCTCGTGTTTCAACCGCGCGACCTCCGAGAGGTTTGGAAGAGACATCATCTGAAAGGTGGATTCACAACGATCGATTGTGTCGAACGTCAGCCCACAAGCTCAAACTTCAGGGTTCAAAGGTTTTGCCGAAATCACATAGGTTGTCATTTTACAATTTAGTCAATAAAGGCCTACTCCTGGAGCGAAACTGAAAGCTTTGACAGTCGCTGCTCGTCCGCACGAAGTCCGACAGGCTTGGAAGAGACCTCATCTGAAATGTGGATTGACAACAAATGAGTGTGTCCAACGTCAGCCCACAAGCTCAAACTTAAGGTTTCAAAAGTTCTGCTGAAATCACATAGGTCGTCATGTTACAATTTAGTCAATAAAGGCCTACTCCTGGAGCTAAACGGAATGCTTCGAGGCTCGTGTTTCGGCCACACGAACTCCGAGAGGATTGGAAGATACCTCATCTGAAAGGTGGATTCACGACGATCGAGTGCGTCGAACGTCAGCCCACTAGCTCAAACTTAAGGGTTCAAAAGTTCTGCCGAAATCACAGAGGTCGTCATGTTACAATTTAGTCAATACAGGCCTACTACTTGAGCCAAACTAAATGCTTTGACAGTCGCCGCTCGGCCGCACGAAGTCCGAGAGGCTTGGAAGAGATGTCATCTGAAAGGTGGTTTTACAACAATCGAGTGTGTCAAACGTCAGCCCACTAGCTCAAACTTAAGGGTTCAAAGGTTCTGCCGAAATCACATAGGTCGTCATGTTACAATTTTGTCAATAAAGGCCTACTACTGGAGCGAAACGGAATGCTTCGACGCTCGTGTTTCGGCCGCACGACCGCCGAAAGCCTTGGAAAATACATCATCTGAAAGGTGGATTCAAAACGATCGAGTGTGTCGAATGTCAGCCTACTAGCTCAAACTTAAAGGTTCAAAAGTTCTGCCGAAATCACTAAGGTCGTCATGATACAATTTAGTCAATTTAGGCCTACTACTGGAGCGAAACGGAATGCTTCGATGCTCGGGTTTCGGCCGCACAAACTCCGAGAGGCTTGGAAGAGACCTCGTCTGAAAGGTGGATTCACATCGATCGAGTGTGTCGAACGTCAGCCCAGTAGCTCAAACTTAAGGGTTCAAAAGTTCTGCCAAAATCACATAGGTTGTCATGTTACAATTTAGTCAATAAACGCCTACTACTGGAGCGAAACTGAATGCTTTGACGGTCGCCGCTCGGCCGCACGAAGTCCGAGAGGCTTGGAAGAGACCTCAACTTAAAGGTGGATTCACAATGATCGAGTGTGTCCAACGTCCGCCCACATGCTCAAACTTAAGGGTTCAGAAGTTCTGCCTAAATCACATAGGTCGTCATGTTACAATTTAGTCAAAAAAGGCCTACGACTGGAGCGAAACGGAATGCTTCGATGGTCGGGTTTCGGCCGCACAACCTCCGAGAGGCTTGGAAGAGACCTCGTCTGAAAGGTGGATTCACAACGATCGAGTGTGTCGAACGTCAGCCCAGTAGCTCAAACTTAAGGGTTCAAAAGTTCTGCCGAAATCACATAGGTTTTCATGTTACAATTTAGTCAATAAAGGCCTGCGACTGGAGCGAAACTGAATACTTTGACAGTCGCAGCTCGGCCACACGAAGTCCGAGAGGCTTGGAAGAGACCTCATCTGAAAGGTGGATTCACAACGATCGATTTTTTCTAACGTCAGCCCACGAGCTCAAACTTAAGAGTTCAAAAGTTCTGCCGAAATCACATATGTCGTCATGTGACAATTTTGTCAATAAAGACCTACGACTGGAGTGAAACGGAATGCTTCGACGCTCGTGTTTAAGCCGCACGACCTCCGAGAGGCTTGGAAGACACCTCATATGAAAGGTGGATTCACAACGATCGAGTTTTTCGAACGTCAGCCCACAAGCTCAAACTTAAGGGTTTAAAAGTTCTGCCGAAATCACATTGGCGTCATGTTACAATTTAGTCAATAAAGGCCTATTACTGGAGCGAAATTGAATGCTTTGACAGTCGCCGCTCAGCACCACAACCCTCCAGAGACTTGGGGGAGACCTCCCCTGAAACGTGGATTCAAAACGATCGAGTGTTTAAAATGTCAGCCCAGTAGCTCAAACTTAAGAGTTCAAAAGTTCTGCCGAAATCACATAGGTCATCATGTTACAATTTAGTCAATAAAGGCCTACGACTGGAGCGAAACGGAATGCTTCGACGCTCGTGTTTCGGCCGCACGAAGTCTGAGAGGCTTGGAAGAGACTTCATCTGAAAGGTGGATTCACAACGATCGAGCGTGTCGAACGTCAGCCAACTAGGTCAAACTTCAGGGTTTAAAAGTTCTGCCGAAATCACATAGGTCGTCATGTTACAATTTAGTCAATAAAGGCCTACGACTGGAGCGAAACGGAATTCTTCGACGCTCGTGTTTCGGCCGCACGACCTCCGAGAGGCTTGGAAGAGACCTTATCTGAAAGGTGGATTGACAACGATCCAGTGTGTCGAACGTCAGCCCACTAGCTCAAACTTAAGGGTTCAAAAGATCTGCCGAAATAACATCGGTTGTCATGTTACAATTTAGTCAAGGAAGCCTTACGACTGGAGCGAAACGGAATGCTTCAACGCTCGTGTTTCGGCCGCACGTAGTCTGAGAGGCTTGGAAGAGACCTCATCTTAAAGGTAGATTAAAAACGATCGAGTGTGTCGAATGTCAGCCTACTAGCTCAAACTTAAGGGTTTAAAAGTTCTGCCGAAATCACATCGTCGTCATGTTACAATTTAGTCAATAAAGGCTTACTACTGGAGCGAAACTGAATGCTTTGATGCTCGTGTTTCGGCCGCACGACCTCCGAGAGGCTTGGAAGAGACCTCATCTGAAAGGTGGATTCAAAACGATCGAGTGTGTCAAATGTCAGTCGACTAGCTCGAACTTAAAGCTTCAAAAGTTCTGCCGAAATCACATAGGTCGACATGTTACAATTTAGTCAAAAAAGGCTTACTACTGGAGCGAAACGGAATGCTTCGATGCTCGTGTTTCAGCCGCACAACCTCCAAGAGGCTTGGAAGAGACGTCATCTGAAAGGTGGATTCACAACGTTCGCGTGTGTCGAACGTCAGCCCACTAGCTCAAACATAAGGGTTCAAAATTTCTGCCGAAATCACATAGGTCGTCATGTTACAATTTAGTCATTAAAGGCCTCCTACTGGAGCGAAACTGAATGCTTTGACAGTCGCCGCTCGGCCGCACGAAGTCCGAGAGGCTTGGAAGAGACCACATTTGAAATGTGGATTCACAACGATTGAGTGTATCGAATATCAGCCTACTAGCTCAAACTTAAGGGTTCAAAAGTTCTGACGAAATCACATAGGTCGTCATGTTACAATTTAGTCAATAAAGGCCTAATACTGGAGCGAAACGGAATGCTTCGACGCTCGTGTTTCGGCTGCACGACCTCCGAGAGGCTTGGAAGAGACGTAATCTGAAAGGTGGATTCACAACGATCGAGTGTTTCGAACGTCAGCCCACTAGCTCAAACGTAAGGGTTCAAAAGTTCTACGGAAATCACATAGGTCGTCATGTTACAATTTAGTCAATAAAGGCCTACGACTGGAGCGAAACGGAATGCTTCGACGCTCGTGTTTCGGCCACACGACCTCCGAGAGGCTTGGAAGAGACCTCATTTGAAAGGTGGATTCACAACGATCGAGTGTGTCGAATGTCAGCCTACTAGCTCAAACTTAAGGGTTCAAAAGTTCTGCCTAAATCACATAGGTCGTCATCTTACAATTTAGTCAATAAAGGCCGACTACTGGAGCGACACGGAATGCTTCGACGCTCGTGTTTCGGGCGCGCGACCTCCGAGAGGCTTGGAAGAGACCTCATCTGAAATGTGGATTCACAACGATTGAGTGTATCGAACGTCAGCCCACAAGCTCAAACTTCAGGGTTCAAAAGTTCTACGGAAATCACATAGGTCGTCATGTTACAATTTAGTCAATAAATGCCTCCTACTGGAGCGAAACTGAATGCTTTGACAGTCGCCGCTCGGCCACACGAACTCCGAGAGGATTGGAAGAGACCTCATTTGAAAGGTGGATTCAGAACGATCGAGTGTGTCGAAGGTCAGCCCACGACCTCAAACTTAAGGGTTCAAAAGTTCTGCCGAAATCACATAGGTCGTCATGTTACAATTTAGTCAAAGGCCTCCTACTGGAGCGAAACGGAATGCTTCGACGCTCGTGTTTCGGCCGCACGACCTCCGAGAGGCTTGGAAGAGACCTCATCTGAAAGGTGGATTCACAACGATTGAGTTTATCGAACGTCAGCCCACAAGCTCAAACTTCAGTGTTCAAAAGTTCTGCCGAAATCACATAGGTCGTCATGTTACAGTTTAGTCATTAAAGGCCTCCTACTGGAGCGAAACTGAATGCTTTGACAGTCGCCGCTCGGCCGCACGAAGTCCGAGAGGCTTGGAAGAGACCACATTTGAAATGTGGATTCACAACGATTGAGTGTGTCGAATGTCAGCCTACTAGCTCAAACTTAAGGGTTCAAAAGTTCTGACGAAATCACATAGGTCGTCATGTTACAATTTAGTCAATAAAGGCCTACTACTGGAGCGAAACGGAATGCTTCGACGCTCGTGTTTCGGCTGCACGACCTCCGAGAGGCTTGGAAGAGACGTAATCTGAAAGGTGGATTCACAACGATCGAGTGTTTCGAACGTCAGCCCACTAGCTCAAACTTAAGGGTTCAAAAGTTCTACGGAAATCACATAGGTCGTCATGTTACAATTTAGTCAATAAAGGCCTACGACTGGAGCGAAACGGAATGCTTCGACGCTCGTGTTTCAGCCGCACGACCTCGGAGAGGCTTGGAAGAGACCTCATCTGAAAGGTGGATTCAAAACGATCGAGTGCGTCGAAGGTCAGCCCACTAGCTCAAACTTAAGGGTTCAAAAGTTCTGCCGAAATCACATAGGTCATCATGTTACAATTTAGTCAATAAAGGCCTACGACTGGAGCGAAACTGAATGCTTTGACAGTCGCCGCTCGGCCACACGAATTCCGAGAGGATTGGAAGAGACATCATTTGAAAGGTGGATTCAGAACGATCGAGTGCGTCGAAGGTCAGCCCACTTTCTCAAACTTAAGGGTTAAAAAGTTCTGCCGAAATCACATAGGTCGTCATGTTACAATTTAGTCAAAGGCCTACTACTGGAGCGAAACGGAATGCTTCGACGCTCGTGTTTCGGCCGCACGACCTCCGAGAGGCTTGGAAGAGACCTCATCTGAAATGTGGATTCACAACGATTGAGTGTATCGAACGTCAGCCCACAAGCTCAAACTTCAGGGTTCAAAAGTTCTGCCGAAATCACATAGGTCGTCATGTTACAATTTAGTAAAGAAAGACCAACTATTGGAGCGAAACTGAATGCTTTGACAGTCGCCGCTCGGCCGCACGAACTCCGAGAGGGTTGGAAGAGACCTCATCTGAAAGGTGGATGCACAACGATCGAGTGTGTCGAAAGTCAGACCACTAGCTCAAACGTAAGGGTTCAAAAGTTCTGCCAAAATCACATAGGTTGTCATGTTCCAATTTAGTCAATAAAGGCCTACTACTGGAGCGAAACTGAATGCTTTGACAGTCGCCGCTCGGCCGCACGAACTCCGAGAGGATTGGAAGAGACCTCATTTAAAAGGTGGATTCAGAACGATCGAGAGCGTCGAAGGTCAGCCCACTTTCTCAAACTTAAGGGTTCAAAAGATCTGCCGAAATCACATAGGTCGTCATGTTACAATTTAGTCAAAGGCCTCGTACTGGAGCGAAACGGAATGCTTCGACGCTCGTGTTTCGGCCGCACGACCTCCGAGAGGATTGGAAGAGACATCATCTGAAATGTGGATTCACAACGATTGAGTGTAACCCTAACCCAACTACTGGAGCGAAACAGAATGCTTTGACGCTCGTGTTTCGGCCACACGAATTCCGAGAGGTTGGAAGAGACCTCATCTGAAATGTGGATTGACAACAAATGAGTGTGTCCAACGTCAGCCCACAAGCTCAAACTTAAGGTTTCAAAAGTTCTGCTGAAATCACATAGGTCGTCATGTTACAATTTAGTCAATAAAGGCCTACTCCTGGAGCGAAACGGAATGCTTCGAGGCTCGTGTTTCGGCCACACGAACTCCGAGAGGATTGGAAGATACCTCATCTGAAAGGTGGATTCATGACGATCGAGTGCGTCGAACGTCAGCCCACTAGCTCAAACTTAAGGGTTCAAAAGTTCTGCCGAAATCACAGAGGTCGTCATGTTACAATTTAGTCAATAAAGGCCTACTACTGGAGCGAAACGGAATGCTTCGACGATCGTGTTTCGGCCGCACGACCTCCGAGAGGCTTGGAAGAGACGTCATCTACAAGGTGGATTCAAAACGATTGAGTGTGTCGAACGTCAGCCCACTAATTCAAACTTAAATGTTCAAAAGTTCTGCCGAAATCACATAGGTCGTCATGTTACAATTTAGTCAATAAAGGCCTTCTACTGGAGCGAAACGGAATGCTTCGACGCTCGTGTTTCAGCCAATCGACCTCCGATAAGCTTTGAAGAGACCTCATCTGAAAAGTGGATTCACAACGATCGAGTGTGTCGAACGTCAGCCCACAAGCTCAAACTTAAGGGTTCAAAAGTTCTGCCGAAATCACATCGGTTGTCATGTTACAATTAAGTCAATAAAGGCCTACTACTGGAGCGAAACTGAATGCTTTGACGGTCGCGGCTCGGCCGCACGAAGTCCGAGAGGCTTGGAAGAGACCTCATCTGTCAGGTGGATTCACAACGATTGAGTTTGTCGAACGTCAGCCCACTAGTTTAAACTTAAGGGTTCAAAAGTTCTGCCGAAATCACATAGGTCGTCATGTTACAATTTAGTCAATAAAGGCCTACTACTGGGGCGAAACGGAATGCTTCGACGCTCGTGTTTCAACCGCGCGACCTCCGAGAGGTTTGGAAGAGACATCATCTGAAAGGTGGATTCACAACGATCGATTGTGTCGAACGTCAGCCCACAAGCTCAAACTTCAGGGTTCAAAGGTTTTGCCGAAATCACATAGGTTGTCATTTTACAATTTAGTCAATAAAGGCCTACTCCTGGAGCGAAACTGAAAGCTTTGACAGTCGCTGCTCGTCCGCACGAAGTCCGACAGGCTTGGAAGAGACCTCATCTGAAATGTGGATTGACAACAAATGAGTGTGTCCAACGTCAGCCCACAAGCTCAAACTTAAGGTTTCAAAAGTTCTGCTGAAATAGCATAGGTCGTCATGTTACAATTTAGTCAATAAAGGCCTACTCCTGGAGCTAAACGGAATGCTTCGAGGCTCGTGTTTCGGCCACACGAACTCCGAGAGGATTGGAAGATACCTCATCTGAAAGGTGGATTCACGACGATCGAGTGCGTCGAACGTCAGCCCACTAGCTCAAACTTAAGGGTTCAAAAGTTCTGCCGAAATCACAGAGGTCGTCATGTTACAATTTAGTCAATACAGGCCTACTACTTGAGCCAAACTAAATGCTTTGACAGTCGCCGCTCGGCCGCACGAAGTCCGAGAGGCTTGGAAGAGATGTCATCTGAAAGGTGGTTTTACAACAATCGAGTGTGTCAAACGTCAGCCCACTAGCTCAAACTTAAGGGTTCAAAGGTTCTGCCGAAATCACATAGGTCGTCATGTTACAATTTTGTCAATAAAGGCCTACTACTGGAGCGAAACGGAATGCTTCGACGCTCGGGTTTCGGCCGCACAAACTCCGAGAGGCTTGGAAGAGACCTCGTCTGAAAGGTGGATTCACATCGATCGAGTGTGTCGAACGTCAGCCCAGTAGCTCAAACTTAAGGGTTCAAAAGTTCTGCCAAAATCACATAGGTTGTCATGTTACAATTTAGTCAATAAACGCCTACTACTGGAGCGAAACTGAATGCTTTGACGGTCGCCGCTCGGCCGCACGAAGTCCGAGAGGCTTGGAAGAGACCTCAACTTAAAGGTGGATTCACAATGATCGAGTGTGTCGAACGTCCGCCCACATGCTCAAACTTAAGGGTTCAGAAGTTCTGCCTAAATCACATAGGTCGTCATGTTACAATTTAGTCAAAAAAGGCCTACGACTGGAGCGAAACGGAATGCTTCGATGGTCGGGTTTCGGCCGCACAACCTCCGAGAGGCTTGGAAGAGACCTCGTCTGAAAGGTGGATTCACAACGATCGAGTGTGTCGAACGTCAGCCCAGTAGCTCAAACTTAAGGGTTCAAAAGTTCTGCCGAAATCACATAGGTTTTCATGTTACAATTTAGTCAATAAAGGCCTCCGACTGGAGCGAAACTGAATACTTTGACAGTCGCAGCTCGGCCACACGAAGTCCGAGAGGCTTGGAAGAGACCTCATCTGAAAGGTGAATTCACAACGATCGATTTTTTCTAACGTCAGCCCACGAGCTCAAACTTAAGAGTTCAAAAGTTCTGCCGAAATCACATATGTCGTCATGTGACAATTTTGTCAATAAAGACCTACGACTGGAGTGAAACGGAATGCTTCGACGCTCGTGTTTAAGCCGCACGACCTCCGAGAGGCTTGGAAGACACCTCATATGAAAGGTGGATTCACAACGATCGAGTTTTTCGAACGTCAGCCCACAAGCTCAAACTTAAGGGTTTAAAAGTTCTGCCGAAATCACATTGGCGTCATGTTACAATTTAGTCAATAAAGGCCTATTACTGGAGCGAAATTGAATGCTTTGACAGTCGCCGCTCAGCACCACAACCCTCCAGAGACTTGGGGGAGACCTCCCCTGAAACGTGGATTCAAAACGATCGAGTGTTTAAAATGTCAGCCCAGTAGCTCAAACTTAAGAGTTCAAAAGTTCTGCCGAAATCACATAGGTCATCATGTTACAATTTAGTCAATAAAGGCCTACGATTGGAGCGAAACGGAATGCTTCGACGCTCGTGTTTCGGCCGCACGAAGTCTGAGAGGCTTGGAAGAGACTTCATCTGAAAGGTGGATTCACAACGATCGAGCGTGTCGAACGTCAGCCAACTAGGTCAAACTTCAGGGTTTAAAAGTTCTGCCGAAATCACATAGGTCGTCATGTTACAATTTAGTCAATAAAGGCCTACGACTGGAGCGAAACGAAATTCTTCGACGCTCGTGTTTCGGCCGCACGACCTCCGAGAGGCTTGGAAGAGACCTTATCTGAAAGGTGGATTGACAACGATCCAGTGTGTCGAACGTCAGCCCACTAGCTCAAACTTAAGGGTTCAAAAGATCTGCCGAAATAACATCGGTTGTCATGTTACAATTTAGTCAATGAAGCCTTACGACTGGAGCGAAACGGAATGCTTCAACGCTCGTGTTTCGGCCGCACGAAGTCTGAGAGGCTTGGAAGAGACCTCATCTTAAAGGTAGATTAAAAACGATCGAGTGTGTCGAATGTCAGCCTACTAGCTCAAACTTAAGGGTTTAAAAGTTCTGCCGAAATCACATCGTCGTCATGTTACAATTTAGTCAATAAAGGCTTACTACTGGAGCGAAACTGAATGCTTTGATGCTCGTGTTTCGGCCGCACGACCTCCGAGAGGCTTGGAAGAGACCTCATCTGAAAGGTGGATTCAAAACGATCGAGTGTGTCAAATGTCAGTCGACTAGCTCGAACTTAAAGCTTCAAAAGTTCTGCCGAAATCACATAGGTCGTCATGTTACAATTTAGTCAAAAAAGGCTTACTACTGGAGCGAAACTGAATGCTTTGATGCTCGTGTTTCGGCCGCACGACCTCCGAGAGGCTTGGAAGAGACCTCATCTGAAAGGTGGATTCAAAACGATCGAGTGTGTCAAATGTCAGTCGACTAGCTCGAACTTAAAGCTTCAAAAGTTCTGCCGAAATCACATAGGTCGACATGTTACAATTTAGTCAAAAAAGGCTTACTACTGGAGCGAAACGGAATGCTTCGATGCTCGTGTTTCAGCCGCACAACCTCCAAGAGGCTTGGAAGAGACGTCATCTGAAAGGTGGATTCACAACGTTCGCGTGTGTCGAACGTCAGCCCACTAGCTCAAACATAAGGGTTCAAAATTTCTGCCGAAATCACATAGGTCGTCATGTTACAATTTAGTCATTAAAGGCCTCCTACTGGAGCGAAACTGAATGCTTTGACAGTCGCCGCTCGGCCGCACGAAGTCCGAGAGGCTTGGAAGAGACCACATTTGAAATGTGGATTCACAACGATTGAGTGTATCGAATGTCAGCCTACTAGCTCAAACTTAAGGGTTCAAAAGTTCTGACGAAATCACATAGGTCGTCATGTTACAATTTAGTCAATAAAGGCCTAATACTGGAGCGAAACGGAATGCTTCGACGCTCGTGTTTCGGCTGCACGACCTCCGAGAGGCTTGGAAGAGACGTAATCTGAAAGGTGGATTCACAACGATCGAGTGTTTCGAACGTCAGCCCACTAGCTCAAACGTAAGGGTTCAAAAGTTCTACGGAAATCACATAGGTCGTCATGTTACAATTTAGTCAATAAAGGCCTACGACTGGAGCGAAACGGAATGCTTCGACGCTCGTGTTTCGGCCACACGACCTCCGAGAGGCTTGGAAGAGACCTCATCTGAAAGGTGGATTCACAACGATCGAGTGTGTCGAATGTCAGCCTACTAGCTCAAACTTAAGGGTTCAAAAGTTCTGCCTAAATCACATAGGTCGTCATCTTACAATTTAGTCAATAAAGGCCGACTACTGGAGCGACACGGAATGCTTCGACGCTCGTGTTTCGGGCGCGCGACCTCCGAGAGGCTTGGAAGAGACCTCATCTGAAATGTGGATTCACAACGATTGAGTGTATCGAACGTCAGCCCACAAGCTCAAACTTCAGGGTTCAAAAGTTCTACGGAAATCACATAGGTCGTCATGTTACAATTTAGTCAATAAATGCCTCCTACTGGAGCGAAACTGAATGATTTGACAGTCGCCGCTCGGCCACACGAACTCCGAGAGGATTGGAAGAGACCTCATTTGAAAGGTGGATTCAGAACGATCGAGTGTGTCGAAGGTCAGCCCACGACCTCAAACTTAAGGGTTCAAAAGTTCTGCCGAAATCACATAGGTCGTCATGTTACAATTTAGTCAAAGGCCTCCTACTGGAGCGAAACGGAATGCTTCGACGCTCGTGTTTCGGCCGCACGACCTCCGAGAGGCTTGGAAGAGACCTCATCTGAAAGGTGGATTCACAACGATTGAGTTTATCGAACGTCAGCCCACAAGCTCAAACTTCAGTGTTCAAAAGTTCTGCCGAAATCACATAGGTCGTCATGTTACAGTTTAGTCATTAAAGGCCTCCTACTGGAGCGAAACTGAATGCTTTGACAGTCGCCGCTCGGCCGCACGAAGTCCGAGAGGCTTGGAAGAGACCACATTTGAAATGTGGATTCACAACGATTGAGTGTGTCGAATGTCAGCCTACTAGCTCAAACTTAAGGGTTCAAAAGTTCTGACGAAATCACATAGGTCGTCATGTTACAATTTAGTCAATAAAGGCCTACTACTGGAGCGAAACGGAATGCTTCGACGCTCGTGTTTCGGCTGCACGACCTCCGAGAGGCTTGGAAGAGACGTAATCTGAAAGGTGGATTCACAACGATCGAGTGTTTCGAACGTCAGCCCACTAGCTCAAACTTAAGGGTTCAAAAGTTCTACGGAAATCACATAGGTCGTCATGTTACAATTTAGTCAATAAAGGCCTACGACTGGAGCGAAACGGAATGCTTCGACGCTCGTGTTTCAGCCGCACGACCTCGGAGAGGCTTGGAAGAGACCTCATCTGAAAGGTGGATTCAAAACGATCGAGTGCGTCGAAGGTCAGCCCACTAGCTCAAACTTAAGGGTTCAAAAGTTCTGCCGAAATCACATAGGTCATCATGTTACAATTTAGTCAATAAAGGCCTACGACTGGAGCGAAACTGAATGCTTTGACAGTCGCCGCTCGGCCACACGAATTCCGAGAGGATTGGAAGAGACATCATTTGAAAGGTGGATTCAGAACGATCGAGTGCGTCGAAGGTCAGCCCACTTTCTCAAACTTAAGGGTTAAAAAGTTCTGCCGAAATCACATAGGTCGTCATGTTACAATTTAGTCAAAGGCCTACTACTGGAGCGAAACGGAATGCTTCGACGCTCGTGTTTCGGCCGCACGACCTCCGAGAGGCTTGGAAGAGACCTCATCTGAAAGGTGGATTCAAAACGATCGAGTGCGTCGAAGGTCAGCCCACAAGCTCAAACTTCAGGGTTCAAAAGTTCTGCCGAAATCACATAGGTCGTCATGTTACAATTTAGTAAAGAAAGACCAACTATTGGAGCGAAACTGAATGCTTTGACAGTCGCCGCTCGGCCGCACGAACTCCGAGAGGGTTGGAAGAGACCTCATCTGAAAGGTGGATGCACAACGATCGAGTGTGTCGAAAGTCAGACCACTAGCTCAAACGTAAGGGTTCAAAAGTTCTGCCAAAATCACATAGGTTGTCATGTTCCAATTTAGTCAATAAAGGCCTACTACTGGAGCGAAACTGAATGCTTTGACAGTCGCCGCTCGGCCGCACGAACTCCGAGAGGATTGGAAGAGACCTCATTTAAAAGGTGGATTCAGAACGATCGAGAGCGTCGAAGGTCAGCCCACTTTCTCAAACTTAAGGGTTCAAAAGATCTGCCGAAATCACATAGGTCGTCATGTTACAATTTAGTCAAAGGCCTCGTACTGGAGCGAAACGGAATGCTTCGACGCTCGTGTTTCGGCCGCACGACCTCCGAGAGGATTGGAAGAGACATCATCTGAAATGTGGATTCACAACGATTGAGTGTAACCCTAACCCAACTACTGGAGCGAAACAGAATGCTTTGACGCTCGTGTTTCGGCCACACGAATTCCGAGAGGTTGGAAGAGACCTCATCTGAAATGTGGATTGACAACAAATGAGTGTGTCCAACGTCAGCCCACAAGCTCAAACTTAAGGTTTCAAAAGTTCTGCTGAAATCACATAGGTCGTCATGTTACAATTTAGTCAATAAAGGCCTACTCCTGGAGCGAAACGGAATGCTTCGAGGCTCGTGTTTCGGCCACACGAACTCCGAGAGGATTGGAAGATACCTCATCTGAAAGGTGGATTCATGACGATCGAGTGCGTCGAACGTCAGCCCACTAGCTCAAACTTAAGGGTTCAAAAGTTCTGCCGAAATCACAGAGGTCGTCATGTTACAATTTAGTCAATAAAGGCCTACTACTGGAGCGAAACGGAATGCTTCGACGATCGTGTTTCGGCCGCACGACCTCCGAGAGGCTTGGAAGAGACGTCATCTACAAGGTGGATTCAAAACGATTGAGTTTGTCGAACGTCAGCCCACTAGTTTAAACTTAAGGGTTCAAAAGTTCTGCCGAAATCACATAGGTCGTCATGTTACAATTTAGTCAATAAAGGCCTACTACTGGGGCGAAACGGAATGCTTCGACGCTCGTGTTTCAACCGCGCGACCTCCGAGAGGTTTGGAAGAGACATCATCTGAAAGGTGGATTCACAACGATCGATTGTGTCGAACGTCAGCCCACAAGCTCAAACTTCAGGGTTCAAAGGTTTTGCCGAAATCACATAGGTTGTCATTTTACAATTTAGTCAATAAAGGCCTACTCCTGGAGCGAAACTGAAAGCTTTGACAGTCGCTGCTCGTCCGCACGAAGTCCGACAGGCTTGGAAGAGACCTCATCTGAAATGTGGATTGACAACAAATGAGTGTGTCCAACGTCAGCCCACAAGCTCAAACTTAAGGTTTCAAAAGTTCTGCTGAAATCACATAGGTCGTCATGTTACAATTTAGTCAATAAAGGCCTACTCCTGGAGCTAAACGGAATGCTTCGAGGCTCGTGTTTCGGCCACACGAACTCCGAGAGGATTGGAAGATACCTCATCTGAAAGGTGGATTCACGACGATCGAGTGCGTCGAACGTCAGCCCACTAGCTAAAACTTAAGGGTTCAAAAGTTCTGCCGAAATCACAGAGGTCGTCATGTTACAATTTAGTCAATACAGGCCTACTACTTGAGCCAAACTAAATGCTTTGACAGTCGCCGCTCGGCCGCACGAAGTCCGAGAGGCTTGGAAGAGATGTCATCTGAAAGGTGGTTTTACAACAATCGAGTGTGTCAAACGTCAGCCCACTAGCTCAAACTTGAGGGTTCAAAGGTTCTGCCGAAATCACATAGGTCGTCATGTTACAATTTTGTCAATAAAGGCCTACTACTGGAGCGAAACGGAATGCTTCGACGCTCGTGTTTCGGCCGCACGACCGCCGAAAGCCTTGGAAAATACATCATCTGAAAGGTGGATTCAAAACGATCGAGTGTGTCGAATGTCAGCCTACTAGCTCAAACTTAAAGGTTCAAAAGTTCTGCCGAAATCACTAAGGTCGTCATGATACAATTTAGTCAATTTAGGCCTACTACTGGAGCGAAACGGAATGCTTCGATGCTCGGGTTTCGGCCGCACAAACTCCGAGAGGCTTGGAAGAGACCTCGTCTGAAAGGTGGATTCACATCGATCGAGTGTGTCGAACGTCAGCCCAGTAGCTCAAACTTAAGGGTTCAAAAGTTCTGCCAAAATCACATAGGTTGTCATGTTACAATTTAGTCAATAAACGCCTACTACTGGAGCGAAACTGAATGCTTTGACGGTCGCCGCTCGGCCGCACGAAGTCCGAGAGGCTTGGAAGAGACCTCAACTTAAAGGTGGATTCACAATGATCGAGTGTGTCGAACGTCCGCCCACATGCTCAAACTTAATGGTTCAGAAGTTCTGCCTAAATCACATAGGTCGTCATGTTACAATTTAGTCAAAAAAGGCCTACGACTGGAGCGAAACGGAATGCTTCGATGGTCGGGTTTCGGCCGCACAACCTCCGAGAGGCTTGGAAGAGACCTCGTCTGAAAGGTGGATTCACAACGATCGAGTGTGTCGAACGTCAGCCCAGTAGCTCAAACTTAAGGGTTCAAAAGTTCTGCCGAAATCACATAGGTTTTCATGTTACAATTTAGTCAATAAAGGCCTGCGACTGGAGCGAAACTGAATACTTTGACAGTCGCAGCTCGGCCACACGAAGTCCGAGAGGCTTGGAAGAGACCTCATCTGAAAGGTGGATTCACAACGATCGATTTTTTCTAACGTCAGCCCACGAGCTCAAACTTAAGAGTTCAAAAGTTCTGCCGAAATCACATATGTCGTCATGTGACAATTTTGTCAATAAAGACCTACGACTGGAGTGAAACGGAATGCTTCGACGCTCGTGTTTAAGCCGCACGACCTCCGAGAGGCTTGGAAGACACCTCATATGAAAGGTGGATTCACAACGATCGAGTTTTTCGAATGTCAGCCCACAAGCTCAAACTTAAGGGTTTAAAAGTTCTGCCGAAATCACATTGGCGTCATGTTACAATTTAGTCAATAAAGGCCTATTACTGGAGCGAAATTGAATGCTTTGACAGTCGCCGCTCAGCACCACAACCCTCCAGAGACTTGGGGGAGACCTCCCCTGAAACGTGGATTCAAAACGATCGAGTGTTTAAAATGTCAGCCCAGTAGCTCAAACTTAAGAGTTCAAAAGTTCTGCCGAAATCACATAGGTCATCATGTTACAATTTAGTCAATAAAGGCCTACGACTGGAGCGAAACGGAATGCTTCGACGCTCGTGTTTCGGCCGCACGAAGTCTGAGAGGCTTGGAAGAGACTTCATCTGAAAGGTGGATTCACAACGATCGAGCGTGTCGAACGTCAGCCAACTAGGTCAAACTTCAGGGTTTAAAAGTTCTGCCGAAATCACATAGGTCGTCATGTTACAATTTAGTCAATAAAGGCCTACGACTGGAGCGAAACGAAATTCTTCGACGCTCGTGTTTCGGCCGCACGACCTCCGAGAGGCTTGGAAGAGACCTTATCTGAAAGGTGGATTGACAACGATCCAGTGTGTCGAACGTCAGCCCACTAGCTCAAACTTAAGGGTTCAAAAGATCTGCCGAAATAACATCGGTTGTCATGTTACAATTTAGTCAATGAAGCCTTACGACTGGAGCGAAACGGAATGCTTCAACGCTCGTGTTTCGGCCGCACGAAGTCTGAGAGGCTTGGAAGAGACCTCATCTTAAAGGTAGATTAAAAACGATCGAGTGTGTCGAATGTCAGCCTACTAGCTCAAACTTAAGGGTTTAAAAGTTCTGCCGAAATCACATCGTCGTCATGTTACAATTTAGTCAATAAAGGCTTACTACTGGAGCGAAACTGAATGCTTTGATGCTCGTGTTTCGGCCGCACGACCTCCGAGAGGCTTGGAAGAGACCTCATCTGAAAGGTGGATTCAAAACGATCGAGTGTGTCAAATGTCAGTCGACTAGCTCGAACTTAAAGCTTCAAAAGTTCTGCCGAAATCACATAGGTCGTCATGTTACAATTTAGTCAAAAAAGGCTTACTACTGGAGCGAAACGGAATGCTTCGATGCTCGTGTTTCAGCCGCACAACCTCCAAGAGGCTTGGAAGAGACGTCATCTGAAAGGTGGATTCACAACGTTCGCGTGTGTCGAACGTCAGCCCACTAGCTCAAACATAAGGGTTCAAAATTTCTGCCGAAATCACATAGGTTGTCATGTTACAATTTAGTCAATAAAGGCCTTCTACTGGAGTGAAACGGAATGCTTCGACGCTCGTGTTTTGGCCGCACGAACTCCGAGAGGATTGGAAGAGACCTCATTTGAAAGGTGGATTCAGAACGATCGAGTGTGTCGAAGGTCAGCACACTAGCTCAAATTTAAGGGTTCAAAAGTTCTGCCGAAATCACATAGGTCGTCATGTTACAATTTTGTGAATAAAGGCCTACTACTGGAGCGAAACGGAATGCTTCGACGCTCGTGTTTTGGCCGCACGAACTCCGACAGGATTGGAAGAGACCTCATTTGAAAGGTGGATTCAGAACGATCGAGTGCGTCGAACGTCAGCCCACTAGCTCAAACTTAAGGGTTCAAAAGTTCTGCCAAAATAACATCGGTTGTCATGTTACAATTTAGTCAATGAAGCCTTACGACTGGAGCGAAACGGAATGCTTCAACGCTCGTGTTTCGGCCGCACGAAGTCTGAGAGGCTTGGAAGAGACCTCATCTGAAAGGTGGATTAAAAACGATCGAGTGTGTCGAATGTCAGCCTACTAGCTCAAACTTAAGGGTTTAAAAGTTCTGCCGAAATCACATCGTCGTCATGTTACAATTTAGTCAATAAAGGCTTACTACTGGAGCGAAACTGAATGCTTTGATGCTCGTGTTTCGGCCGCACGACCTCCGAGAGGCTTGGAAGAGACCTCATCTGAAAGGTGGATTCAAAACGATCGAGTGTGTCAAATGTCAGTCGACTAGCTCAAACTTAAAGCTTCAAAAGTTCTGCCGAAATCACATAGGTCGTCATGTTACAATTTAGTCAAAAAAGGCCTACTACTGGAGTGAAACGGAATGCTTCGACGCTCGTGTTTTGGCCGCACGAACTCCGAGAGGATTGGAAGAGACCTCATTTGAAAGGTGGATTCAGAACGATCGAGTGCGTCGAACGTCAGCCCACTAGCTCAAACTTAAGAGTTCAAAAGTTCTGCCGAAATCACATAGGTCATCATGTTACAATTTAGTCAATAAAGGCCTACGACTGGAGCGAAACGGAATGCTTCGACGCTCGTGTTTCGGCCGCACGAAGTCTGAGAGGCTTGGAAGAGACTTCATCTGAAAGGTGGATTCACAACGATCGAGCGTGTCGAACGTCAGCCAACTAGGTCAAACTTCAGGGTTTAAAAGTTCTGCCGAAATCACATAGGTCGTCATGTTACAATTTAGTCAATAAAGGCCTACGACTGGAGCGAAACGAAATTCTTCGACGCTCGTGTTTCGGCCGCACGACCTCCGAGAGGCTTGGAAGAGACCTTATCTGAAAGGTGGATTGACAACGATCCAGTGTGTCGAACGTCAGCCCACTAGCTCAAACTTAAGGGTTCAAAAGATCTGCCGAAATAACATCGGTTGTCATGTTACAATTTAGTCAATGAAGCCTTACGACTGGAGCGAAACGGAATGCTTCAACGCTCGTGTTTCGGCCGCACGAAGTCTGAGAGGCTTGGAAGAGACCTCATCTTAAAGGTAGATTAAAAACGATCGAGTGTGTCGAATGTCAGCCTACTAGCTCAAACTTAAGGGTTTAAAAGTTCTGCCGAAATCACATCGTCGTCATGTTACAATTTAGTCAATAAAGGCTTACTACTGGAGCGAAACTGAATGCTTTGATGCTCGTGTTTCGGCCGCACGACCTCCGAGAGGCTTGGAAGAGACCTCATCTGAAAGGTGGATTCAAAACGATCGAGTGTGTCAAATGTCAGTCGACTAGCTCGAACTTAAAGCTTCAAAAGTTCTGCCGAAATCACATAGGTCGTCATGTTACAATTTAGTCAAAAAAGGCTTACTACTGGAGCGAAACGGAATGCTTCGATGCTCGTGTTTCAGCCGCACAACCTCCAAGAGGCTTGGAAGAGACGTCATCTGAAAGGTGGATTCACAACGTTCGCGTGTGTCGAACGTCAGCCCACTAGCTCAAACATAAGGGTTCAAAATTTCTGCCGAAATCACATAGGTTGTCATGTTACAATTTAGTCAATAAAGGCCTTCTACTGGAGTGAAACGGAATGCTTCGACGCTCGTGTTTTGGCCGCACGAACTCCGAGAGGATTGGAAGAGACCTCATTTGAAAGGTGGATTCAGAACGATCGAGTGTGTCGAAGGTCAGCACACTAGCTCAAATTTAAGGGTTCAAAAGTTCTGCCGAAATCACATAGGTCGTCATGTTACAATTTTGTGAATAAAGGCCTACTACTGGAGCGAAACGGAATGCTTCGACGCTCGTGTTTTGGCCGCACGAACTCCGACAGGATTGGAAGAGACCTCATTTGAAAGGTGGATTCAGAACGATCGAGTGCGTCGAACGTCAGCCCACTAGCTCAAACTTAAGGGTTCAAAAGTTCTGCCAAAATAACATCGGTTGTCATGTTACAATTTAGTCAATGAAGCCTTACGACTGGAGCGAAACGGAATGCTTCAACGCTCGTGTTTCGGCCGCACGAAGTCTGAGAGGCTTGGAAGAGACCTCATCTGAAAGGTGGATTAAAAACGATCGAGTGTGTCGAATGTCAGCCTACTAGCTCAAACTTAAGGGTTTAAAAGTTCTGCCGAAATCACATCGTCGTCATGTTACAATTTAGTCAATAAAGGCTTACTACTGGAGCGAAACTGAATGCTTTGATGCTCGTGTTTCGGCCGCACGACCTCCGAGAGGCTTGGAAGAGACCTCATCTGAAAGGTGGATTCAAAACGATCGAGTGTGTCAAATGTCAGTCGACTAGCTCAAACTTAAAGCTTCAAAAGTTCTGCCGAAATCACATAGGTCGTCATGTTACAATTTAGTCAAAAAAGGCCTACTACTGGAGCGAAACGGAATGCTTCGACGCTCGTGTTTTGGCCGCACGAACTCCGAGAGGATTGGAAGAGACCTCATTTGAAAGGTGGATTCAGAACGATCGAGTGCGTCGAACGTCAGCCCACTAGCTCAAACTTAAGGGTTCAAAAGTTCTGCCGAAATAACATCGGTTGTCATGTTACAATTTAGTCAATGAAGCCTTACGACTGGAGCGAAACGGAATGCTTCAACGCTCGTGTTTCGGCCGCACGAAGTCTGAGAGGCTTGGAAGAGACCTCATCTGAAAGGTGGATTAAAAGCAATCGAGTGTGTCGAATGTCAGCCTACTAGCTCAAACTTAAGGGTTTAAAAGTTCTGCCGAAATCACATCGTCGTCATGTTACAATTTAGTCAATAAAGGCTTACTACTGGAGCGAAACTGAATGCTTTGATGCTCGTGTTTCGGCCGCACGACCTCCGAGAGGCTTGGAAGAGACCTCATCTGAAAGGTGGATTCAAAACGATCGAGTGTGTCGAACGTCAGCCCACTAGCTCAAACATAAGGGTTCAAAAGTTCTGCCGAAATCACATAGGTTGTCATGTTACAATTTAGTCAATAAAGGCCTTCTACTGGAGTGAAACGGAATGCTTCGACGCTCGTGTTTTGGCCGCACGAACTCCGAGAGGATTGGAAGAGACCTCATCTGAAAGGTGGATTCATGACGATCGAGTGCGTCGAACGTCAGCCCACTAGCTCAAACTTAAGGGTTCAAAAGTTCTGCCGAAATCACAGAGGTCGTCATGTTACAATTTAGTCAATAAAGGCCTACTACTGGAGCGAAACGGAATGCTTCGACGATCGTGTTTCGGCCGCACGACCTCCGAGAGGCTTGGAAGAGACGTCATCTACAAGGTGGATTCAAAACGATTGAGTGTGTCGAACGTCAGCCCACTAATTCAAACTTAAATGTTCAAAAGTTCTGCCGAAATCACATAGGTCGTCATGTTACAATTTAGTCAATAAAGGCCTTCTACTGGAGCGAAACGGAATGCTTCGACGCTCGTGTTTCAGCCAATCGACCTCCGATAAGCTTTGAAGAGACCTCATCTGAAAAGTGGATTCACAACGATCGAGTGTGTCGAACGTCAGCCCACAAGCTCAAACTTAAGGGTTCAAAAGTTCTGCCGAAATCACATCGGTTGTCATGTTACAATTAAGTCAATAAAGGCCTACTACTGGAGCGAAACTGAATGCTTTGACGGTCGCGGCTCGGCCGCACGAAGTCCGAGAGGCTTGGAAGAGACCTCATCTGTCAGGTGGATTCACAACGATTGAGTTTGTCGAACGTCAGCCCACTAGTTTAAACTTAAGGGTTCAAAAGTTCTGCCGAAATCACATAGGTCGTCATGTTACAATTTAGTCAATAAAGGCCTACTACTGGGGCGAAACGGAATGCTTCGACGCTCGTGTTTCAACCGCGCGACCTCCGAGAGGTTTGGAAGAGACATCATCTGAAAGGTGGATTCACAACGATCGATTGTGTCGAACGTCAGCCCACAAGCTCAAACTTCAGGGTTCAAAGGTTTTGCCGAAATCACATAGGTTGTCATTTTACAATTTAGTCAATAAAGGCCTACTCCTGGAGCGAAACTGAAAGCTTTGACAGTCGCTGCTCGTCCGCACGAAGTCCGACAGGCTTGGAAGAGACCTCATCTGAAATGTGGATTGACAACAAATGAGTGTGTCCAACGTCAGCCCACAAGCTCAAACTTAAGGTTTCAAAAGTTCTGCTGAAATCACATAGGTCGTCATGTTACAATTTAGTCAATAAAGGCCTACTCCTGGAGCTAAACGGAATGCTTCGAGGCTCGTGTTTCGGCCACACGAACTCCGAGAGGATTGGAAGATACCTCATCTGAAAGGTGGATTCACGACGATCGAGTGCGTCGAACGTCAGCCCACTAGCTCAAACTTAAGGGTTCAAAAGTTCTGCCGAAATCACAGAGGTCGTCATGTTACAATTTAGTCAATACAGGCCTACTACTTGAGCCAAACTAAATGCTTTGACAGTCGCCGCTCGGCCGCACGAAGTCCGAGAGGCTTGGAAGAGATGTCATCTGAAAGGTGGTTTTACAACAATCGAGTGTGTCAAACGTCAGCCCACTAGCTCAAACTTAAGGGTTCAAAGGTTCTGCCGAAATCACATAGGTCGTCATGTTACAATTTTGTCAATAAAGGCCTACTACTGGAGCGAAACGGAATGCTTCGACGCTCGTGTTTCGGCCGCACGACCGCCGAAAGCCTTGGAAAATACATCATCTGAAAGGTGGATTCAAAACGATCGAGTGTGTCGAATGTCAGCCTACTAGCTCAAACTTAAAGGTTCAAAAGTTCTGCCGAAATCACTAAGGTCGTCATGATACAATTTAGTCAATTTAGGCCTACTACTGGAGCGAAACGGAATGCTTCGATGCTCGGGTTTCGGCCGCACAAACTCCGAGAGGCTTGGAAGAGACCTCGTCTGAAAGGTGGATTCACATCGATCGAGTGTGTCGAACGTCAGCCCA
Organism: Phycodurus eques; assembly: GCF_024500275.1. Taxonomy (NCBI): domain Eukaryota; kingdom Metazoa; phylum Chordata; class Actinopteri; order Syngnathiformes; family Syngnathidae; genus Phycodurus; species Phycodurus eques. Next base: position 6,018 of record NW_026904073.1, on the reverse strand, counting down.
GTAGCTCAAACTTAAGGGTTCAAAAGTTCTGCCAAAATCACATAGGTTGTCATGTTACAATTTAGTCAATAAACGCCTACTACTGGAGCGAAACTGAATGCTTTGACGGTCGCCGCTCGGCCGCACGAAGTCCGAGAGGCTTGGAAGAGACCTCAACTTAAAGGTGGATTCACAATGATCGAGTGTGTCGAACGTCCGCCCACATGCTCAAACTTAAGGGTTCAGAAGTTCTGCCTAAATCACATAGGTCGTCATGTTACAATTTAGTCAAAAAAGGCCTACGACTGGAGCGAAACGGAATGCTTCGATGGTCGGGTTTCGGCCGCACAACCTCCGAGAGGCTTGGAAGAGACCTCGTCTGAAAGGTGGATTCACAACGATCGAGTGTGTCGAACGTCAGCCCAGTAGCTCAAACTTAAGGGTTCAAAAGTTCTGCCGAAATCACATAGGTTTTCATGTTACAATTTAGTCAATAAAGGCCTGCGACTGGAGCGAAACTGAATACTTTGACAGTCGCAGCTCGGCCACACGAAGTCCGAGAGGCTTGGAAGAGACCTCATCTGAAAGGTGGATTCACAACGATCGATTTTTTCTAACGTCAGCCCACGAGCTCAAACTTAAGAGTTCAAAAGTTCTGCCGAAATCACATATGTCGTCATGTGACAATTTTGTCAATAAAGACCTACGACTGGAGTGAAACGGAATGCTTCGACGCTCGTGTTTAAGCCGCACGACCTCCGAGAGGCTTGGAAGACACCTCATATGAAAGGTGGATTCACAACGATCGAGTTTTTCGAACGTCAGCCCACAAGCTCAAACTTAAGGGTTTAAAAGTTCTGCCGAAATCACATTGGCGTCATGTTACAATTTAGTCAATAAAGGCCTATTACTGGAGCGAAATTGAATGCTTTGACAGTCGCCGCTCAGCACCACAACCCTCCAGAGACTTGGGGGAGACCTCCCCTGAAACGTGGATTCAAAACGATCGAGTGTTTAAAATGTCAGCCCAGTAGCTCAAACTTAAGAGTTCAAAAGTTCTGCCGAAATCACATAGGTCATCATGTTACAATTTAGTCAATAAAGGCCTACGACTGGAGCGAAACGGAATGCTTCGACGCTCGTGTTTCGGCCGCACGAAGTCTGAGAGGCTTGGAAGAGACTTCATCTGAAAGGTGGATTCACAACGATCGAGCGTGTCGAACGTCAGCCAACTAGGTCAAACTTCAGGGTTTAAAAGTTCTGCCGAAATCACATAGGTCGTCATGTTACAATTTAGTCAATAAAGGCCTACGACTGGAGCGAAACGGAATTCTTCGACGCTCGTGTTTCGGCCGCACGACCTCCGAGAGGCTTGGAAGAGACCTTATCTGAAAGGTGGATTGACAACGATCCAGTGTGTCGAACGTCAGCCCACTAGCTCAAACTTAAGGGTTCAAAAGATCTGCCGAAATAACATCGGTTGTCATGTTACAATTTAGTCAATGAAGCCTTACGACTGGAGCGAAACGGAATGCTTCAACGCTCGTGTTTCGGCCGCACGAAGTCTGAGAGGCTTGGAAGAGACCTCATCTTAAAGGTAGATTAAAAACGATCGAGTGTGTCGAATGTCAGCCTACTAGCTCAAACTTAAGGGTTTAAAAGTTCTGCCGAAATCACATCGTCGTCATGTTACAATTTAGTCAATAAAGGCTTACTACTGGAGCGAAACTGAATGCTTTGATGCTCGTGTTTCGGCCGCACGACCTCCGAGAGGCTTGGAAGAGACCTCATCTGAAAGGTGGATTCAAAACGATCGAGTGTGTCAAATGTCAGTCGACTAGCTCGAACTTAAAGCTTCAAAAGTTCTGCCGAAATCACATAGGTCGTCATGTTACAATTTAGTCAAAAAAGGCTTACTACTGGAGCGAAACGGAATGCTTCGATGCTCGTGTTTCAGCCGCACAACCTCCAAGAGGCTTGGAAGAGACGTCATCTGAAAGGTGGATTCACAACGTTCGCGTGTGTCGAACGTCAGCCCACTAGCTCAAACATAAGGGTTCAAAATTTCTGCCGAAATCACATAGGTTGTCATGTTACAATTTAGTCAATAAAGGCCTTCTACTGGAGTGAAACGGAATGCTTCGACGCTCGTGTTTTGGCCGCACGAACTCCGAGAGGATTGGAAGAGACCTCATTTGAAAGGTGGATTCAGAACGATCGAGTGCGTCGAAGGTCAGCACACTAGCTCAAATTTAAGGGTTCAAAAGTTCTGCCGAAATCACATAGGTCGTCATGTTACAATTTTGTGAATAAAGGCCTACTACTGGAGCGAAACGGAATGCTTCGACGCTCGTGTTTTGGCCGCACGAACTCCGACAGGATTGGAAGAGACCTCATTTGAAAGGTGGATTCAGAACGATCGAGTGCGTCGAACGTCAGCCCACTAGCTCAAACTTAAGGGTTCAAAAGTTCTGCCAAAATAACATCGGTTGTCATGTTACAATTTAGTCAATGAAGCCTTACGACTGGAGCGAAACGGAATGCTTCAACGCTCGTGTTTCGGCCGCACGAAGTCTGAGAGGCTTGGAAGAGACCTCATCTGAAAGGTGGATTAAAAACGATCGAGTGTGTCGAATGTCAGCCTACTAGCTCAAACTTAAGGGTTTAAAAGTTCTGCCGAAATCACATCGTCGTCATGTTACAATTTAGTCAATAAAGGCTTACTACTGGAGCGAAACTGAATGCTTTGATGCTCGTGTTTCGGCCGCACGACCTCCGAGAGGCTTGGAAGAGACCTCATCTGAAAGGTGGATTCAAAACGATCGAGTGTGTCAAATGTCAGTCGACTAGCTCAAACTTAAAGCTTCAAAAGTTCTGCCGAAATCACATAGGTCGCCATGTTACAATTTAGTCAAAAAAGGCCTACTACTGGAGTGAAACGGAATGCTTCGACGCTCGTGTTTTGGCCGCACGAACTCCGAGAGGATTGGAAGAGACCTCATTTGAAAGGTGGATTCAGAACGATCGAGTGCGTCGAACGTCAGCCCACTAGCTCAAACTTAAGGGTTCAAAAGTTCTGCCGAAATAACATCGGTTGTCATGTTACAATTTAGTCAATGAAGCCTTAGGACTGGAGCGAAACGGAATGCTTCAACGCTCGTGTTTCGGCCGCACGAAGTCTGAGAGGCTTGGAAGAGACCTCATCTGAAAGGTGGATTAAAAGCAATCGAGTGTGTCGAATGTCAGCCTACTAGCTCAAACTTAAGGGTTTAAAAGTTCTGCCGAAATCACATCGTCGTCATGTTACAATTTAGTCAATAAAGGCTTACTACTGGAGCGAAACTGAATGCTTTGATGCTCGTGTTTCGGCCGCACGACCTCCGAGAGGCTTGGAAGAGACCTCATCTGAAAGGTGGATTCAAAACGATCGAGTGTGTCAAATATCAGTCGACTAGCTCAAACTTAAAGCTTCAAAAGTTCTGCCGAAATCACATAGGTCGTCATGTTACAATTTAGTCAAAAAAGGCCTACTACTGGAGCGAAACGGAATGCTTCGATGCTCGTGTTTCAGCCGCACGACCTCCAAGAGGCTTGGAAGAGACGTCATCTGTAAGGTGGATTCACAACGTTCGCGTGTGTCGAACGTCAGCCCACTAGCTCAAACATAAGGGTTCAAAAGTTCTGCCGAAATCACATAGGTTGTCATGTTACAATTTAGTCAATAAAGGCCTTCTACTGGAGTGAAACGGAATGCTTCGACGCTCGTGTTTTGGCCGCACGAACTCCGAGAGGATTGGAAGAGACCTCATTTGAAAGGTGGATTCAGAACGATCGAGTGCGTCGAAGGTCAGCACACTAGCTCAAATTTAAGGGTTCAAATGTTCTGCCGAAATCACATAGGTCGTCATGTTACAATTTTGTGAATAAAGGCATACTACTGGAGCGAAACGGAATGCTTCGACGCTCGTGTTTTGGCCGCACGAACTCCGAGAGGATTGGAAGAGACCTCTTTTGAAAGGTGGATTCAAAACGATCGAGTGCGTCGAACGTCAACCCACTAGCTCAAACTTAAGGGTTCAAAAGTTCTGCCGAAATCACACAGGTTGTCATGTTTCAATTTAGTCAATAAAGGCCAACTACTGGAGCGAAACTGAATGCTTTGACAGTCGCCGCTCGGCCGCACGAAGTCTGAGAGGCTTGGAAGAGCCGTCATCTGAAAGGTGGTATCACAACGATCGAGTGTGTCGAACGTCAGCCCACAAGCTCAAACTTAAGGGTTCAAAAGTTCTGCCGAAATCACATAGGTCGTCATGTTACAATTTAGTCAATAAAGGCCTTCTACTGGAGCGAAACGGAATGCTTCGACGCTCGTGTTTCGGCCGCACGACCTCCGAAAGGCTTGGAAGAGACCTCGTCTGAAATGTGGATTCACAACGATTGAGTGTGTCGAATGTCAGCCTACTAGCTCAAACTTAAGGGTTCAATAGTTCTGCCGAAATCACATAGGTCGTCATGTTACAATTTAGTCAATAAAGGCCTACTACTGGAGCGAAACGGAATGCTTCGACGCTCGTGTTTCGGCCGCACGAACTCCGAGAGGATTGGAAGAGAACTCATCTGAAAGGTGGATTCACAACGATCGAGTGTGTCGAACGTCAGCCCACTAGCTCAAACTTAAGGGTTCAAAAGGTCTGCCGAAATCACAAAGGTTGTCATGTTACAATTTAGTCAATAAAGGCCTACTACTGGAGCGAAACTGAATGCTTTGACAGTCTCCGCTCGTCCGGACGAAGTCCGAGAGGCTTGGAAGAGACCTCATCTGAAATGTGGATTCATAACAATTGAGTGTGTCGAATATCAGCCTACTAGCTCAAACTTAAGAGTTCAATAGTTCTGCCGAACTCACATAGGTTGTCATGTTACAATTTTGTCAATAAAGGCCTAGCACTGGCGCGAAACGGAATGCTTCGATGATCGTGTTTCGGCCGCACGACCTCCGAGAGGGTTGGAAGAGACCTCATCTGAAAGGTGGATTCAAAACGATCGAGTGTGTCGAATGTCAGTCGACTAGCTCAAACTTAAAGCTTCAAAAGTTCTGCCGAAATCACATAGGTCGTCATGTTACAATTTAGTCAAAAAAGGCCTACTACTGGAGCGAAACGGAATGCTTCGACGCTCGTGTTTCGGCCGCACGACCTCTGAGAGGCTTGGAAGAGACCTCATCTGAAAGGTGGATTCAAAACGATCGAGTGTGTCGAATGTCAGCCTACTAGCTCAAACTTAAGGGTTCAAAAGTTCTGCCGAAATCACAGAGGTCGTCATGTTACAATTTAGTCAATAAAGGCCTACTACTGGAGCGAAACGGAATGCTTCGACGATCGTGTTTCGGCCGCACGACCTCCGAGAGGCTTGGAAGAGACGTCATCTACAAGGTGGATTCAAAACGATTGAGTTTGTCGAACGTCAGCCCACTAGTTTAAACTTAAGGGTTCAAAAGTTCTGCCGAAATCACATAGGTCGTCATGTTACAATTTAGTCAATAAAGGCCTACTACTGGGGCGAAACGGAATGCTTCGACGCTCGTGTTTCAACCGCGCGACCTCCGAGAGGTTTGGAAGAGACATCATCTGAAAGGTGGATTCACAACGATCGATTGTGTCGAACGTCAGCCCACAAGCTCAAACTTCAGGGTTCAAAGGTTTTGCCGAAATCACATAGGTTGTCATTTTACAATTTAGTCAATAAAGGCCTACTCCTGGAGCGAAACTGAAAGCTTTGACAGTCGCTGCTCGTCCGCACGAAGTCCGACAGGCTTGGAAGAGACCTCATCTGAAATGTGGATTGACAACAAATGAGTGTGTCCAACGTCAGCCCACAAGCTCAAACTTAAGGTTTCAAAAGTTCTGCTGAAATCACATAGGTCGTCATGTTACAATTTAGTCAATAAAGGCCTACTCCTGGAGCTAAACGGAATGCTTCGAGGCTCGTGTTTCGGCCACACGAACTCCGAGAGGATTGGAAGATACCTCATCTGAAAGG